>NW_016190550.1:0-3736 GCF_001687245.7 Rhagoletis zephyria | reverse complement strand
GGATAAATGCATCCAAGCCATGTGCGTTAATTGAATTTTTGATAGGCTAAATTACTATATGTATATGTATGTAAATACATATAAGTAAAATATAAATAAATTTAAGTAACACATACATAAAAAACCCTAAGTCATAATTATTTCAATTGCATCATCCGCGTCTTTCCTTTCCATGTTTACGCTTTGAGTACAAAATCACTTATGAGCCGCTCGCCGTCTGTAGCAAACGACAGCCAACATGTTGGCGCACATGTGCGCGGATATGCTCGTCGTGTGTAGCTACTGTTATTAGGCGCATCAATATTACATAGTTACATCCCGAACTAATAAAAGGGAGGTAATAAAAATACGTACACAAAAATCGTATGGAAAGTCGATTTTTTTATATTAAATATCTTTTGCTGCATTGTCATAATATCGAATGGACTACTGATACGCTAGAATAGAGCGGCAGAATGGGCTTTGTTTCTTTTCTTTTCTAGCAGGAAGAAGAAGAACGGGGAAATTGAGAGATTTACGCCCACAGGGAGCGAAGTAAAGAAATAGTAAAGAAACGCAAAACTAGCAGAAACTAGCAATTAAACCAGAGAACGTTTATAAATGAGAAGGCGCATTTCCAGTGACCGTTCTTGTTCCGCAGAAATTTGTGGGGTGTGGTCGAGCAAATATACCACTCGTCGACGAAATGCACCACTCTTCGATGAGATGTCGGCTGCCACCGTACCAAAAATTTTTCCGTGCCACCACACTTCGACGAAATTTACCATAGTTCAAAGCAAAATGAAAAAATAAGAACGAAAAAGGAAAGAGGAACAGAAATATAATAAGCACTAGGCAGAGGGGATGCTTACGGAGGCAGGCGTGTACCATAGTTTAAAGCAAAATGAAAAATAAAAACGATAAAATCGAATAACAAAAGAGAAACAGAAATCTAATAAGTACTAGGCAGAGACGGTGCATGCGGAGGCAGGCGTGTGCTTGTGTCGGATCAAAACAAACTCTAAAATAAAAATGGAAGTCAGAACGACAAGTGTAGAGAATGAAGCGGGAAACGGGGAAAGGAGCGGGCTTTTGTACATTTGCTTGCTTGCCGAAAATATGATATTTGCGTGAAATCGATTTACTGATTGCAAATTGATTTTTGCAAACATGTATGCATTTTTCTATTTCAGCTAAGTTGATAAGATTTTCTAAGGTAGTTTTTTTTTACTTTTTTCCCGCAATTTTTTAAAGTCATGTAAAATGGACCTTTTTATAAAATCTATTTTATTATAATTTAATTAAACATAATCTGTACGTATATATGTGTATGTGCATAAGTAAATAACTATATACATATTTACTTATGCACATACACATATGTTCGTACATACATACATATATCTATGTATTGTACCAATTCATAAATTTGCATTAATGTATGCATGCGCAATCGGCTCATTTTTTTATTTCTATTTGCCGACGGCATTTCGCAAGGGCAACAATTTTCTGTTGCTAAAAAATGTATGTACAAATAATATACTTACTTATGTACTATACATACAATTACATATGTGCAAACAAGTATATGCATAAGTATATATGTATGTATATATCTTTCAGTGAATTTGCAAATTGAAGTTGACAAATTGAAGTTATTTTAAGTACCTAATATTTTTATTTTATTTTTGCATGTAAGTTCTTAAACTATGCACATACAGAAAAATTCTTAAACAAGTTTAAAAATCTGAAAGTAAATAAAAATATAACAAAAATAAATCCTGAAATGAAACAAATTAAAATTGTTTTTCTACAACTTTTGGTTGGACACGAATGACGAATATGCCTTCTCATATGAAGACAAACGTACAAATGCATTGATTGCACTGCCCGCGTTAACTTCAAAGTTGTTTTTTCGAAAAGTTATTTAGATTGAGAAAAATGTGCATTATCATTTATCACTGCTATACTCGTATTATATGTAAATAATGGGGCATATTCATAGTTAAAATAAAGTCGACACTAAAGTTAGTTGCAGCTTTTTCACATCATTTTAATTTTCTTCTTATTTCGGACTGACAAATTGATAACGTTTTTACATGCATACATATATAGGTATGTGTACATATGTACAACTCACGGCAGCATACATACATATGCACATAATTACACGCGTATTCAAATACAACAATAACTATTTCATTCGTAAACGCATTCGCATATTTCTCAAGGTCAAGGTCATTCATTCAAAATCCTACAGCAGTACATCTCCTCGCAAATTCATCACCTTCAAGCGCAACTTTGTCAATCTGACACAAAAATTCTAAAATGTAAAATTGAAGAAATCTCGGCCAACCAAGTAAAAAGTGGCACATATTGCTCTATATCCAATAAAATAAGTTATCTCGAATTTTGATAATTTTTGGAAAACACTCTATTTCTCTGTTCCACACCAATATTTCAATTACTAACTAATATTTTAAGTGGTAATTTTAATAAACAATTAATAAAAGTAAACGTTTTCTGCAGGAAAAAACAANAAAAAGTGGCACATATTGCTCTATATCCAATAAAATAAGTTATCTCGAATTTTGATAATTTTTGGAAAACACTATTTCTCTGTTCCACACCAATATTTCAATTACTAACTAATATTTTAAGTGGTCATTTTAATAAACAATTAATAAAAGTAAACGTTTTCTGCAGGAAAAAACAATATTTTTTTTAAATAAAATCAAAACTTATAAAATCACAAACACATGTGGTTTTATCGGAAGTTCACAAATGTAACGAGGCAACTTAGCTCGTTTTCACATTTTTCGGTCCGAAATTATAAAATTTTTGTCCATGACGCGCCACGATTTTTGTACAGGTGGGTCTTAGTGCCTTGAACACCATTTGTATAAATGCATAAAAATTATTATTATTTTTTTTTTATTTAACAATTTCTATACTTCAAAGTGTTTATAAATATATATTTATATAAATCCACAGATTATTTTAAATTTTTTTCATCCGTAACCAAAACTTCAGTACCATAAAAAAATTCAAACACATTATAGTACAACCAACGCGATGTTCAAGCTAGCGCTATTCCACTGTACATGTGTATATGTGTGTATGCATGAATGCGTGTAAAAATGTCAATTCAAGTTTTCGTTTAACCCATTTTAGCGGACATGGTTGTTTTAGTTCCGGATGTTAATAATACACTATCTTACAACGTTTTTTATGTTTAATCTTCATGCAAGTTACATGTATCGTCGAGAACATGGTTACATGCAGAATTTTAAATTAATTATTATTATTTTTCATACAAAATGTACAAGTATTGCTTTATTAAATGCAAACTTATGCGAAAATCTAAATATTTCTTAAACGTAGGGTTAAGCTATGTTNACGCGATGTTCAAGCTAGCGCTATTCCACTGTACATGTGTATATGTGTGTATGCATGAATGCGTGTAAAAATGTCAATTCAAGTTTTCGTTTAACCCATTTTAGCGGACATGGTTGTTTTAGTT
Source organism: Rhagoletis zephyria (assembly GCF_001687245.7). Lineage (NCBI taxonomy): Eukaryota > Metazoa > Arthropoda > Insecta > Diptera > Tephritidae > Rhagoletis > Rhagoletis zephyria. The sequence goes on along the minus strand of NW_016190550.1, from coordinate 234 downwards.
CCGGATGTTAATAATACACTATCTTACAACGTTTTTTATGTTTAATCTTCATGCAAGTTACATGTATCGTCGAGAACATGGTTACATGCAGAATTTTAAATTAATTATTATTATTTTTCATACAAAATGTACAAGTATTGCTTTATTAAATGCAAACTTATGCGAAAATCTAAATATTTCTTAAACGTAGGGTTAAGCTATGTTCACATATCAATATTATCTCAATCAAAGCTC
>NW_016190549.1:2054-3736 GCF_001687245.7 Rhagoletis zephyria | reverse complement strand
CAGAGGACTCGGTGCAGATGTAGTAAATCTGAGAAACATTAAATGGAACGGAATATTTAAGTACATATCTTTGAAAGGTGCTGCGGGGTGTGGCAGGTAGATAGACTGCAAAGTAGTAACCAATCTGGCTTGCCACTTTTTTTTGACAGAATTGCAATTTGCAATGGGTGTGGACGATGGTTGTTAGGTATATTGGCATAGATACATATATGTGTGTACGTGCATATCTAAGCATACATATTTACACATATTTATTGAATCAGCTTAACGAACTGCATGGCAGTTTGAGATGGTATATTGTGCGTTCATATCGTATCTACATATAAAAATTTCTATCTAGGTATGTACTTGTATGTACTCGTACTTGCCAGAAATGCGTATTTTATTGCTCAATGTTTGTTGCACACGCATGTCTGGCTCTGCCTTTTTCGCATTTTATTGTTGCTGGTGCTGCATTTTTTTTTTTTATTTATACAGTGGCTTAATTGCCNAGAATATTTAAGTACATATCTATGAAAGGTGCTGCGGGGTGTGGCAGGTAGATAGACTGCAAAGTAGTAACCAATCTGGCTTGCCACTTTTTTTTTGACAGAATTGCAATTTGCAATGGGTGTGGACGATGGTTGTTAGGTATATTGGCATAGATACATATATGTATGTACGTGCATATCTAAGCATACATACTTACGCATATTTATTGAATCAGCTTAACGAACTGCATGACAGTTTCAGATGGAATATTGTGCGTTCATATCGTATCTACATATAAAAATTTCTATCTAGGTATGTACTTGTATGTACTCGTACTTGCCAGCAATGCGTATTTTATTGCTCAATGTTTGTTGCACACGCATGTCTGGCTCTGCCTTTTTCGCATTTTATTGTTGCTAGTGCTGCATTTTTTTTTTTTTTATACAGTGGCTTAATTGCCAATCAGTGTTGGCAATATTTGATTTGTGGCCACTGCGACCATCAAGGGTCGACCACGATTTGGAGGCGGTGAACAAATAGTTATCTGAGTTCGTATTTATGTATGCACTTATATTTAATTACATATGTACATTTACACATTTCAGTTCCTCATTTCTATAGCACTCGGAATGGCAGTGAATATAATGGGCCTAATGTACAAAAACTAATAAATTGCCCTTACTCAATATTTCAGACCATTTACTTAAATTGAATAAATCGATTAAAAAGTTCAAAATGTTAAGAAAAGGAAATTGCTTAGTTTTTATTTTTAAGGCGCAATATGTGCGTAGAAGCAGTAGGTAGTAAAGTCTGAGTTGTTATCGATATACATTTTTGCAGCTTATAAATCTGTGCAAGAATTGAACAATAATAATGAAAAATAACAAGCGCAACTAATTTGACAGCTAATAATCTGAGATTTGCCAGTCTAAACGACGCGATTAAAAATCGAGCTTTGATTGGGATTATATATATATGTAAATATGTTTTAAGAGAATTATATGGTTTAATCGATATTTCGTCGATTTTTTCAATAAATTTGTCAATAAATAGTTATCGATTTTTTTACAAAAAGTATACATACTTTTAATCGTTGCCTCTCATAACAGTATGAAACACATAACGGGTGATTTTTTTGAGGTTAGGATTTTCATGCATTAGTATTTGACAGATCACGTGGGATTTCAGACATGGTGTCAAAGAGAAAGATG
>NW_016190549.1:0-2018 GCF_001687245.7 Rhagoletis zephyria | reverse complement strand
TACATATGTATCGATATTTTTATCGATGGCCTCTTCGATATCGATATTGATGCATTTTTCAACGTAGTGTTTTAAGGTACTGTAACTATACCGCCGTAGAAGGCTTTAATGTTAAAAACAGAGTTTATTTAATTTTAACTTTATATTTTAACCGCAAAAATATGCGTTGGTAATTCCAAAATGGTGCCCAACAGCTTTATAACTAGAATCTGTAGACCGTTAACTGGAGTTCTGTGCATAGTTTACATGGTATATTTTTCCCCACACAAACATAGACGATGGGTTGGACAAATTAATAAGAAGTAANGATAGCACTCGGAATGGCAGTGAATACAATGGGCCTAAAGTACAAAAACTAATAAATTGCCCTTACTCAATATTTCAAACCATTTACTTTAATTTATTTGAATAAATCGTTTAAAAAGTTCAAAATGTTAAGAAAAGGCAATTGCTTAGTTTTTATTTTTAAGGCCCAATATGTGCGTAGAAGCAGTAGGTAGTAAAGTCTGAGTTGTTATCGATATAAATTTTTTGCAACTTATAAATCTGTGAAAGAATTGAACAATAACAATGAAGAATAACAAGCGCAACTAATTTGACAGCTAATAATCTGAGATTTTCCAGTCTAAACGACGCGATTAAAAATCGAGCTTTGATTGGGATTATATTTATATGTAAACATACTTTAAGAGAATAAAAGGGTTTAATCGATATGTCGATCGATTTCTTCAATAAATTTGTCGATATATAGTTATCAATTTTTTTACAAAAAGTATACATACAAATACCTACTTTTTTATCGTTGCCTCTCATATCAGTATGAAACACATACATATGTATCGATATTTTTATCGATGGCCTCTTCGATATCGATATTGATGCATTTTTCAACTTTTTATCTATAAAATTATTAGTTGTGTTTGAAGGTACTGTAACTTTAATGCTAAAAATAAAGTTTATTTAAATTTAACTTTATATTTTAACCCCAAAAATATGCATAGGTAATACCAAAATGGTGCTCAACAGCTATATAACTAGAATCTGTAGACCGTTGACTGGAGTTCTGTGCATAGTTAACATGGTATCTCTTTCCCCACACAAACATAGACGATGGGTTGGACAAATTAATAAGAAGTAAGCCAAGACGATTCACATGTGCTATTGACATTGAAGGTCAGCTAGATTGATTTAAAGTTATTTCATTTTATCGTTTCTAATTCCATTTATATATACTAATTTAAGTAGTGTTTGTTTTTAATACTTTCTATTAATTCAATAGTAATTTAAGCTATTATACTCTGTAGTCAGTAGATAATTAGCTCAAGTAAGTATATTCATAAGTATTTACATACATATATTTTTTTCGATTAACCTTGCTTACCTTTTTCTTTTGAAGTGTGTCCAACAACAAGAACTACGTATTGTTCAAACGCAGAGCTGCATTTGCTATCTGCAATTAAAAGAAAACAAGTAAGAAGAATTTAATTAAAATTAAATNCTCCGATTTATCGTTTCTAAATCCATTTATATAGTGAATTTACCCACATTAATCTTTTCTATCACTAATTTAAGTAGCGTTTGTTTTTAATACTTGCCATCAATTCTATGAATTCAATAGTAATTTAAGCTATTATACTCTGTAGTCAGTAGATATTTAGCTCAAGTAAGTATATTCATAAGTATTTACATACATACATTTTTTCGATTAACCTTGCTTACCTTTTTCTTTTGAAATGTGTCCAACAACAAGAACTACGTATTGTTCAAACGCAGAGCTTCATTTGTTATCTGCAATTAAAAGAAAACAAGTAAGAAGAATTTAATTAAAATTAAATTTTACGAAATTGAGATAAGAATTTATTTGTTCTTCTTAGTTTGCAATGAAATATCTTTAAGCCAACAACTGAAGGTAAAGAAGCTGAATTAAATAAGTAAATATGCTCAAAGAGACATACAAAAGCGATAGTTTAAAAGGGAACCAGCATATCGACTGCGTGTGTGTGGAAGATCAACCTCTC
>NW_016190548.1:0-3736 GCF_001687245.7 Rhagoletis zephyria | reverse complement strand
TACTTGCAACCGATGCGAGCACCTAAACAGGCACTCACTGGAAGCAGAACTTTCTGTTAAGCGCGTAAGAACTGCTGTGGAGGGTTACACTCCTGCTGAAAGTTGAGCTTGCTTGACGACAACTATTGAAAGATTAGCTAACCTAAGTAGCCGCAGTGAGAGTATTGTCCCCAATTAATTCCTTAAACCTTCATTTTAGAAAATAAATTATTTCAAAGCAAATTGTCCTGGTGTCCTGGTCCACACTTAAATTGTCCTGGTTTTTTAATGAATCTAATGATTAGTAGAATTTTGCTTTGAAAAAAGGTTAAGCGTTTTGTCATTAGTAGTCGAAAATCGGCAATGAAACATTTTTTCTAAAATGGTATCTGGTAAGCTTACTTTCTTTCTGTTTAGTTTATTTGGTTAAAATCTAATTTTGTATTTTCTGAAGGTCTTTTGAAGAATTTCTTTTAAAGCTGTTTTTAGTTCATAAAAATCGTCCTGGTCTAAGGGTTCAGGACTATGGCAGCCATAGCATAGCATCAAGCAGCAGAAAAGACAAATCTGGTACTCTTCACCAGGAAATACAAGGTTCCGAACTGGATGGGGTGAAAGTACCTCGGAGCAATATTCGATAGTAAGCTGTCGTGGCGCCTCAATGTGGGGGAGAGGGCGAAGAAGGCCACTGTGGCATTATATGCATGCAAAAAGATGCACAGCTGCACCTGGGGCTTGTCGCCTACTCTTTCTCACTGGATCTTCACGGCGATAGACAGATCGATACTGTTCCAGGGAGTATTGGTTTGTTGGGCAGCATTGGAGACGAAAACAATTCTTAAGAGCATAGAAAGTGCATTTAGGCTATCAATGATCGGACGATAAAGGCGCTACCATCTCACAGCATTTCCACTAGAAGTGTGGCGGAGTGCACACCGGCATCGCGGGCAACGAGGGTGCCTTGTCATGCGGATAGAGGAGATGCCAATTTCCCTCCAAGCGATTAAACGGAACTTCTTCTGTCCATGATTCGGAAGACGCAGAAGGCGTGGAACAAAACGCAAGGCTGCAAAGTGTTATGTGCAGAGCACGAAGTTTCTCCTTTCCCCTCAAGAGAGAGTATGCTAGGTTACTGTTGGGTGTTCTAACTGGAAATTGCTTGCTGACATCGCACGCCTTTAAACTGACTAATGATAAGATCTGCAGAACGATGGAGGAGACAGTTGAGCATATCCTTTGTGAGTGTTCTGCCCTTATCAGACTGCTGGTTAGTCTGCTGGTAGCAGGTTTTCTACCTAATCTGGAACCCGACGCCAATGTAGAGTATATCAAGGTGTTCCAGTTTGTCAAGAGGCCGGCGGTGTTCTTCAACATTACTCCTGCAGCCATATTCCTAAATTTGCTATCGCTAATTTTGATCGCCAAAAATCTCCAAAACAATAGCAGGCGTGCCTAACAACATGCACCATCTAGTTACATGCTCTGCATATTGCCAGCTTTGGTTGACGACATATTGCATCTGTTACTTTTCCATGTTGTGTACTTTTAGGCGCAGCTGCTTTTCGCTTAGAAAATATTGGTTACGAAAATTCAGCGTGGCGATTGCCCGAATTCCACTGCTGGTACGCAGTGATTAGCTGTCCAAAGTGGCCTTAGTTTATCTGGTAATGCCATGGATTTTAATGGTCCCACGCAGTGGCTGGCCAACCTGACCTAGACACGAAGTGCGTCCAAAGTTTTAAAGATGAATCTGGATGTTTGACTTTTATATACTTCTATTCGGCGTATTTACAGTAGATACTTATATGTTCATAAAAGCTTTTGAGCACTCTTTATCGAGCCCTGACCGCCAAAATAACGTAAGCGAAATTTTTTTCAAAATTTACTTTTTGATGCAAAAATATTCCTCGAGCATCTAGATGCATTTCTGCATCAAAAAGAAAATTTAGAAAAAAATGTCGTTTACGTTATTTTGGCGGTTAGGGCTCGTGTAAAATAAAATGCGTAAGACCGTTTGCAAACAAATTAAAAAAAAAAATAACGCAAAATTTTATAAATTGCACTTGTATGCCTAAAACCGCAAAATCCGTAAAAAAAAACACATAAAAAATCAACGCGATTTTTTAGACGCTTAAAACTTTCACTTGTTTCACTAGAATTACATCACCGATCTATCCGCGTACCTAAAACTTTTCCCAAAATTCAGATTAAGGTTCAAAATTTAGATGAAAATTTGTTGAGTTTTTCTACGATCTGTATAAAGTTTGAAATTTTGACTTATGTGGTTTCGATTGAAGCATGAACCATGTTAAAAAAAATAATAACAAAAAAATTTTTACTTGAAAAACATTGCAAATATTAAACAACAAACACAATGCACTTACTTTTGATTGCCAGTGTATGTATGTGTTAATGTTATTATCTAACTTATAAATCAGCGAAAAAACCAAACAAGTTGCACAAGTGTTCACAAAACTTGGTAAACATACAAGCAATATTTTGCCATCGTTTTTACCAACACAAGTTTTAAGTTTAAGATTTTCATCAAAGTCGCTAACTTTTCGAAAAGTAAATCAACAGAATACAAAAGTTATGTTTTAACTTACTTCTTAGATTTAGGGCCGTTTTCTCGTGATGTAACATTTAACTTTAAAGCTCACTTTATATTTAAAGGTTACATTAAAATTTATGATTGTGCTAAAGTAAAGCATTTCTATTATCGGTTTTTGACGTCTGTATGTTTCTTGGTTGTAAACCAATTTAAAACCGATAATAAAATGCTTTACTTTAGACACAACCATACATTTTTATGTATGCCTTAAATATAAAGTGAGCTTTAAAGTTAAAGCTTGCATGCATAATAGTCATAAGTTACAGCATAAAATTTTGCGAGAAACTTAAGAAACCCGAAACTAACCAAAATAACTAAATGAAAGTTGAATCGAAGCAAAATCAACGGAAGAACGCGCCTTTTATTTACATACGTATGTATATGCATGTACATGGGCGTAGCCAGGTAGGGGCAGGGGGTGCTCGAGTCCCCCTCACCTTAAAATTTTCCTTATATATATATAAAATAGTACCCTGAAATGCCAGCTTAATAGGGTCGAGCTCCTCCCCTAAATTTCATTCTGGCTACGCCGATGTGAATGTATCTAAATACATATGTATGTATGTAAATACTTGTTCTAACATGGGTTCTTACATACATACTTACCTACTATAACTGCAGAGTTAGTTAGTTAGTAATGATTTTATTATTTTAACTCGCATTCTCTGATGCAAAGTCTAACTACTAGTTCGCTATGATGATGCTTATCAGGGTTAGAACTACGACAAGTGTAAATCGGAGTAAATGCGGCGATAAATCGTACCCATGTAGCTTGATAGATATTTTTATGCTGGAACCTAGTACTATTTACATACTATCATACTACTAGCCCCGGCAAAGTGGAGGTTGAGTTTCCAACAGTGGTTCCAAAGATACCTTCCTTGCCCACCCTGGCATTGAAGTCGCCAAGCACGATTTTGATATCATGGCGGGGGCAGCGCTCGTATGTACGCTNCCTTCCTTGCCCACCCTGGCATTGAAGTCGCCAAGCACGATTTTGATATCATGGCGGGGGCAGCGCTCGTATGTACGCTCCAAGCGCTCATAGAAGTAATTATTGGACGCCTCGTCCTTCTCTCGCGTCGGGGAATGCGCGCAGATGAGCGAGATTTTGAAGAATCTCACCTTGATGCGGATTTTGGCTCG
>NW_016190547.1:0-3737 GCF_001687245.7 Rhagoletis zephyria | reverse complement strand
TTGCAAGGAGAGAGCACAATTTCGACATTTCATTTGGAGGGGTAGTTGCAAATTCGTGCTGGGAAATTTTTTGCGTGACTTCCACAATGAAATTGAAGCGTATATTGAAGAAAGTCAGAATAAGAAGAAATATACGTATGGTCGTACTGTTTTCNGAAGAAAGTCAGAATAAGAAGAAATATACGTATGGTCGTACTGTTTTCATAATTTAAAAATTTTATTATGCTCGAAATGCAACCGTGGACGCCAGCTGGCAGTGAAGCTTGCTAATGTTTGCTAATTCCTGTTCGCGCAAAACTTAGTAAGTTTCTCTCTTTGGGAGAGTAAGGTACCTTGTTCTCTGAATTTTGTTACTGGCTAATTCTTACTGGCAGTTGCATAGCGAACCCTCCTTTTGTATGCGTTAGACATAAAAGAAGAGGAAGAACCTTATCTGTCGCTGGAAAAATAGAAATAGAATAGAAATAGAATTAATAACAGTACAACAATCAGTGTGAACGAGGGCTTGTGAAAAATTGTAGCAAAAAAGAGACTTAAAATTTTTCAATATGTACCACTTTTTTCATTTAAGTATCAAAGCATCAATATGGAATGAAACCAATAATTTTTATGAAAAACCATTTTCCAAAACAATTTAACATTTATTGCACGAGCCAGTTGAAATTATTTCGTTGTCATAAATAATCCAATAGGGAACAGATTCTTATTTTGATTTAATATTAATATTTCATCGATATAACCACCAGCACGCTTTCTATCAAGTGAAAATATGGCTGTCAAACTATCAAATGGCCTGCAATAGATGTCAAGCAATAAGGAGGTATCCATTGGAAATATATTTTGTGACAGGGTTATCACGACATTGGTGTTTTCCTGTGGAAACAGGGCCTTTCCGAGCACCGAATTGCCGAGTACCAATCCCTAATTTTTGATATTGAATATAGCGAAAATAAAAAAAAGCAGCGCTATGATACTTTGTTCACATTTTGATGTTTTTCGACATGGACCATGAATCACAATACATACATGAAAGGCTCGTTCAGAGAACGACAATGAACTTTTGGATGTACGTTGCCACAAGTGCACGACATGTTTTGTAATGCATAAAACTTTACAGATTTTTTTCATTTGTATTTGAAAAAGTATCAAAATTGAAAAAAAAAATCTCTCCAAAATTCATCGAAAAATGTATAAATTTTGATCCACTTGCATCAAAACGGTCACACTGACAACAATATTGACATTATTAAAGAGCAGTGCATAAAATTATTATAAGAAAACAAATTAATCGATTTAAAAAAAGTGCCTTATTCTGTAAATAAAATTAATACATAAACGTACAAAATTTTACACGCCATTGAATCCATTGGCTGCCTGGGTTACTTCAAAGGGAGAATATCACCATATTTATATAGTGGCACTTAAATTTCCATCAATACTTACCAAGAATGATAGAATACAAGATTGCGCCGATCAGAGAGGATTTTTGAGAATAACTTTTATGTGACGTCACACTGGTGCAATTGCGAGAGAGAAATGCCAAAACGTGAGCAAGAATGGAAGAAGAAGAAAAAATGTTGCAAGGAAAACGTAAACAAGTTGCACAAGAGTGACGTCATGCAAACAACGATTCTGTCAAATTCGTTAAGAGAGGAATAGCGGTCCGAGATCGGCGCAACCTTTGTATTCTCTCAATCGTGAATACTTACCACCTCTGTGCCATGAAAGGCAAAATTTTCAAATAGTGGCCCGTAGTTACTAAATATCGATTGAATATATTTTTTAGAAATTTTAAGAACTTTTTTTGGTGCAAATTTAAAAATTTATAAATCTTTATAAGGATACTTTTAAAAATGCGGCAGCCAACAATTTCGTCCATTAATGATAAAATTAAATCCATTGGCCTCAGAGCTTTTGTACCTAAAACGGCAGTAGTAAAGTATGGTGTAGTGAGGGGCATTCCGACATGGCGTGAGCAAGCGAAGACAAAGGCCGATGCCATCTCTAGCGTACCTATTACCACAGTCAGGCGCTTCACGCGTAGAAACCAGGATGACGAATCCTTTACTCCCACAACCACTGTAAAAATAGGCTTCTCTGGAAAAGAAATACCGGATTTCATTATATTCAATTACTCATGTAGCAAGAAATGCATTCTATGCGGCAGCGTAGAGCATGTATCTACCGACAAGCTCACCTGCACTGCATGGGAGAGAGAACGTTAATTAACTATAAAAGAATATTTAAAACCCTGTCCAGGCGGGAAACAATAAAAACATATTTCTCCGACAGCCGAAATCGGTATGAGGATCTGAAAATCTCTGAAAATGATGATAATGTTAAAAATCGGGATTCGAACGTTGCACGCAAAACAATGCCAATCGGATTAGAGCGCCCAGAGAATCTGTTCAGTTCAACAAACCGGAATACCTCAAAGGGAAAGCTACCGAAATGGAAAAGCTTATCACTGAATTATTCACAATTATTCACAGTGCATGTGCTGATGAGCCCTTCGGCGATGTCCTAGGAGAGGTACAAAAGGTTAAGCAAAAATTTGATTCAGGAAGATTTACATGCGATAAGCAGGGAACCTAATTCCCTGGCCCATGCATAAAACTATGAAAATATTGCAATACAACTGTCAGTCCTTAAAATCCAATATAAATACCATATAGTACTATTTAAATCATTACGATTACGACCTTGTCTGTCACAGTGAAATCTTTACTTGTAATGAACCACATCATATGAATATTATAAATTATAGTATAATCGCAAAAAATAGAGTTCCCCTTTGAGTGGAAGACTGACTCCATTCATTTGGGTGGAATTCATCATTTCCCTATCTCTATTGAGACCACCATGGTCCCACACTGCGATATTTCAATAACTGAGGACCTTCATTTACTCCAAGTTAATACTTACAACAATCTTTTAACAATAAATAACAAACTAACAAACAAATCGTGGTACAAAGCTCAATAACACTATTGAAATAAACAAGAATACTCCACAATAAAAATTGACAAATAAATATATGGGATGAGCCTGCCCTAAAAACTGATGATTCTATTTCATGTATGGAATTAACAATAACAATCACGTTGCCAAGCTTTAATAGCGGCGAATCAGCTGCACTTGATAGTAGAAGTTTGAATGAGGAAAATGGATTAGCAACAAAAGCTTACGGGGTGTGCACTAGAGCTGTCAAACTATCGACGATACTATCGATAGTATCGATGGTCTGGTCACTTGAAATAACTATCGATAGTTTTAGTACTATCGCCACTATCGTTTCATTAATAGCGTATTCTCCTTTCGAGCGCTTTTGATATTTGCACGTATTGGTTCAAAGAGAACATAAATTGGCAGCATTATTTCATGAACGAACGAATAAAATTCACCCAGGACGGTGTGCGAGAGAAAATTTTTTTTTTTTGCAGTGACGGCATTTTTTCGCCGCCATGTGAATGAAACGGAATGAAACCATGTGTGTGAATGAGACAACCGATTAAAAAAATTACGTTATCAACTATTATTATTTTTTTTCTCAAATGCAATTAAAAATACGCGGTAGTCATGCTGAGTGATCTGTTTAGTTGGTTCATGGCATTATTTCTAAAAGCGCCATTTCTTATTTTAAGCGTGGAAATAGCAGAGGTTACATTGCCGTCTTAAGAGCGTTTCAGACCGGCACACAGTGCCGCGACTCCATACAAATGATGGACAAAAATAGA
>NW_016190546.1:0-3737 GCF_001687245.7 Rhagoletis zephyria | reverse complement strand
CATACGTACATATATGCGTATGGACATGTATTGTTGGACTTTGCAATTTTATGTGACTAATGACAGCTGATAGTAATTTGTCAATTTCGTTGAAATACCAAAAATGTATTATGTGACTTGTTAAAGTGAAATTGGTGTAAACTACACATAACAAAAGCAAAAAAAAAAACACACACAAATTTCTTTAGCAAAATGCGAAATTAGCTGTAGTAAAAATTGGTGAATTTTGATGTTAGTGAGGGTGAGAACTTCTTTTGCTTGCGGCTTATATGGTTGATTTTGTTTTATACAGACATATGTACATACATACATACATACTTATGTATATCTCAAAGTATTAGGTTTCTTTACGGCGGCATTAGCGTGGGTGTCAATGGTGTTATTTAACGCATAAAACCCATCGACTCACTGAGCTGCGGAGTAGGCGGAAAGCTGTCCGACTTCAAAGAAAGTTCCATTAAACTACTTTTCGTAGATATCACCCTCGCCCTACATACGTTTTAGTTACATGCTGGACCACCGTAAAAATAGCGGAAGAAAATCAATTTGTTTTTATTGCCTGTAACGCCAAAAACGTGTCAAGGGTCACTCCAGTCACCAGCTGTATACACCTATGAGCTAGTTATTTGTTCGGCAGGGGGGGGGAGAGTAGATTTTCGCGCATATAAAGGCATGAGTAGGCAGAAAAGTGTACAAGTGTGTGTACATACTACATACATACATATCTACTTATGTCCGCATCGCAAATGTTGGCCTGCTGAATTTACGACCCTAATGTGCGGAAACATTAATGGATAATTCTTCTTAATTTGGCAGCTGGAAAACAATAAATAGAGTGACAAGTCTTTTGTGCGCTCATACATTCAAAAATATAGATATCCTAACACACTTACATATACATATGTGTGCAGATGGAGCGTAAAGCCAGTGACACCATTGACCCATGCACAGTTAAAGCTGAAGGGAACTCTAACAGGTGCACCCTTCGGGCATGCTAGCCCACTCACCCACTCACTCGTTGAGTATGCTAAGCAAAATGATATAATTCCAAGAATTTTGTGGAAATTCATTCGAAGCACAGTTCAAACAATTTAATTATTCTTATGTCACCACATATGGCCAGTTTTTCTGCTACCCCAACGTCGCGTTCGGAGTCTTCAAATGACCTATTGACGTACTCAAATCATTTCGAACAAAAATTCTGCAAATAAGCAGGAAAATTAATTCCATTGTATTTCATTCATAGTCATCTATTTTGCCTTTTATTTTATTGCCTACATTCTTTTCATTTATTCTTACCTAGTCCTTTATTGTCCGTGGCATGCAATTCCATTCATGTTTCCATAATAAAAAATAATACCACGCTGTAAACTACATACTTATTTGTTGATGTGGCATATTCAAATATTCTCGTATTAAATCCATTTAATTTAGCAATGAATGGCGAGCTTAGCTCGGTGGAAAAGATTCCTAATTTAAACCTACATTCCTTAAATTGGCATACTCTTTCTCTTTCCCCTTACGCTAAGTATTGGGGAGTCAGTATCACACCGAAATTAAACAGGAAAATGAACACAGGCACCGAGTAAAAAATGCCTATGTTGCTCTGTATTCCTGCAAGAAAATGTTGGGTAAGAAGCGAGGCCTACGACCTGATCTTATGTTATGGCTGTACAAGGCGGTGAATCGCTCAATTACTGCATGCGGGTTGCTGCTTTGGTGGAAAGCCTCTACGGCGGATCAACTATGTATATATGTATGTACGCAAACACGTACGTGGAACAAGACTAATTTTTCTGAACGCTTCGAAGTATCTATTTTTACGGGTGACTAAAAAATGGATTTTGGCGTAGGGCGGGAATTTTTTTCGAGCGATAGCCCGTCTGGAGAGGAGGTACTCGCTTCTCTGAGCTAGATCAAGGGGCGCATCTCTCAGCACAAGAAAAATGTGGCTAATAGTATGTGTAGGTTGAACGACCTTCAATCCTGTAGGGCCTACAGGAGTCTGTGGCTAACCCACTGCGCAAAACGTACTGCATTTCTTATCAAACTGAACAGGAGAGTTCTATTTCGACTAACTGCCGCCTACACAGTGCACTGGGCCGTGGGAATCCATGCTACAAGACTGGGACTGGAATACAACACTTCTTGTGGTAGCCGTAATTCACCAGATGCAGAAGAAACGGTGGAGCATCTGCTCTGCGATCCACCGCTATGAAGGCCTAGAATCAGGCTTATAGGCCCTGCTACTGCGGTTGAAGAAATGTAAGTTATATTCCACTCCCCATGCTGGATTTTGAGAGAAATAACCGACTTCCTTCGTGCTTTCTTTTCAGGTTAAATTACGAGTTGTGGTTTTAAAACGCCACTCATAAGTGCTTCTTGGAGTTATTAAACTCGCTGTATTTTATAAAAAAGGCCTTATATTAATTATTATTAAGCTCAATAAAATTTGTTCAATAGTTAAGCCATAAAAATAGAAATAAAACATATCCTTTCCCACTTACCGGCTTGTGCTAACAGTGGTAGAAATATGACTGCCACTGCCACTGATACCGTCAGCATGTCGAGCCCCAGTGGACTCGAACCTTTTCTGGTCATCTTGCAATATCCTGAAAAGAGAAAAATAGAGAATGCTGTGTTAAAAATGAAATAATTTTCTTAAAAAATACAATGTAGGAGAAGTAAGATATGTATGTACATTAGACTGCATCACCAAAAAAAGTGGCGGGTTTTTCCGCCGGGATTACAAAATTTATTATATTTTAAGACGTCCACCAAAACAGAAACTCCAAGAATGGAGTTTTTTATGAATAAAAATAGTTTCTTAAAGAACTTTTTGAAAAATAACAAAACGGTTTGTGCTGAAAAAAAATTGCATAAAAATATTAAAAAAAAAAAAATTTAAGTTTTAACGGAATCGTAATAATGAGGTTTTAGATGCCGTTTTTTTAACTTTTTTGAAAGATTGGTATAAAAAAAAGCTTGAATAACTGAACCTAAACTATTCATTCAAAGGATAAAAGAGAAAGTTGGGATGAACAAGCGTCATTCCAAGTTGAATTAAGATGTGTTGGTATTTGAAAACAAAAATTGGGACCTGAATGACTTTTTTTGCACATAAATAAAAAAGAGTGGGAAAATGTCTTTCTACTCAGACCAAGTAAGTCAAATCAGAATAGTTTTTGACCAGTTATTCAAGTTTTTTGTAAATAAATCTTTGAAAAAAGTTTTTAAGAAACTAATTCTATTCATAAAAACTCCATTTTTGGGGGTATTTTCAAATTAGTGTAGCTCACAGAAATCTTAAAATATTTTCGTAAAATTTTGGTGGACGCCTTCAAAATAATACGTTTTGTAATCCCGGGGGAAAAAAACGCAGTTTTTTTAGTGATGCACATATATACACGTATGGAAGTTAAGAATAAAATTGTCTAACATACTTCGTATGGAAGAAAATAACTGATATCGTAAAAAAATGCCAAAAATCCACGGAAATCTTATTAAAAGGTTCGAAATTTTTACGAAAGTACGGCTTTGGCTAGACAGAGACGACGATATTTCCATCAATACTTTTTCGACTGTCCTTCGGACTCGAGTTGGACCGAAATGTGTCTTAATTTCAGACCTAAATGAGGGCAGACAAAAAATATGAGATTTGTATGCTATGCCATCCTAAAAAGTATCAACAAAAACAAAATGGGTTTGCCAAATTTGAAATGAAATTGTGAAAAACA
>NW_016190545.1:0-3737 GCF_001687245.7 Rhagoletis zephyria | reverse complement strand
ATGCATGAAAATCCTAACCTCAAAAAAATCACCCGTTACATACATGCAACCAGTTATACTTTAGAAAATAAATACAAAATTATACGCACACGTGTACAAAAATACAAGAACAAAATACAGCGGTTGTTGTAAGGTGAGCTCTGGTTCAGATTATTGCGAAGTTTTTTATGAATCATATAATTTTTTAATACTAACACAAAAAACAAACTTTTCTGCATTCTGGCCACACTTCAGTTGCTGCAGAAATTAGTTTTTCAACGCTTTCACCCTGCGAGCCTGACCGAAAATGTTTTTGAGTATGAAGTTTTATAACTCATTCAATTTCAGTACAAAAAAAGTGAACATTTGAAGTACCTCGAAATTCGCGCTGATTTTTGAGAATTTTTTTGGTTGGAGGCGTTTCGCATTTTCATCCACATAAAATATTTACTACTTAGGTATATTCTAAAATACTCGTATTTTTACTTCGAACTTGCACCCAATTATACTGAAATTAAAAATCTGATTAAAAATTTAAGATTTTGTTAGAAAGTTTTTGAAATTGGTTTAATTTTCGCGAATTTCGCCTTTTTTGACAAATTTCGCATGACAAAATTACTTGATTTCAGCATAATTTGTTTATGACTTACGAATTAGCCGTAAATTATGCTTTATAAATTTTTTTTTTTTTGTTCAAAATTTTAAAATCGCTAATATGAAAACCCCGAAAATTACGCAATTTGAAAAAATTATGATACTTTTTTCTTTGTGTAGTTGATTTAACCTTCTTTGGCAAGTTGACCACTGTCGCCGGCCGCAACCAAAAGTCTGAATCCACCACTGCATCCAACGATGCGTTGCAGGTTCTGTCTGCCACAATCCGTCCACTAGTCCGTGTGTAGTGGCAGAAACTCGAAATCTCTGGATTTACCAGGGAGGCTGAGCAAATGACAAGCTTACGCTTTTTTTCTTTGGGAGATCACTGCGATTTTCGTCGTTGTTTGTAAATTCTGGAATGAAAAAAAATGTTGATATGATTAGCTTTCATCAGGCATGCTTTGGGCCGCCCTTCCTTGCAAGAATCACAAAATAGTTTACCTAGTAGTCCCTTTATTTGTAAGGCTCCTGGATAAAGGCGATGTTAAGTTGGTTCTCATAAAACGTCTGTGCAAAGACTGCGCTGAAGCCGTATCTATGTTCTAGGTTTATTTGAATGCACCTAACATCCATATAATTTATTCGAGTCGTTCGGCTGGTTCCTCTTCATAATTCACATTGGGACTAATTTTTTCTGGATCTTAGGCGACACAGTGTAACCGAAATATGGGCAAGCAGAAGATTGTGTCAGCAAGCAGACTGGCGCAGGATCAGTGGAAGCGATGCAAAGTACACATGTGCACTAGCGATACCTATTTTCATCAGCTGAAAATTTGGTTTGATAATTTAATAAGAGCAGAGAAAGACTAACTGGCAAACATGGTCACTACTCGAAAAACGCGGAGTTTGCTAAGGCCATCATAATTGAACGGTGGACTTCTCAATGCTACACTAAGATCGCCCCGCACAACGAGAAATAAGTAGAATCCATCCAGCGCTTCTAATACAAGTTGCTCGATTTTCGAAAAAAGTGCGTCAAGGGTCTGAGAGAGTATTTCTTCCAAAACCTAGAAAGCTTAACGGGTCGATTCTCCAGGCTAGTTTGGGACTCGTTCGAAGAGAGTTCAGTACTTTTCGGGACCTAGACCTGAGCTACCGCGGAAATGGTCAAAAGAAATAGTCCCGAACTCGTTTCGATCGGACACTTTTTCAGCACAATTTCGGGACCTAGTCCAGAACTACGTTCGAAATGGTTCAGAAAACGTCCAGAAACAGACCCGAACTAGTCCCCAGTCGAGACATTTTCATGACCATTTCGGAAAGTAGTCCTGACCTACTCCAAAAATAGACTCGAACTGGTCCCTACCCGAGACATTTTCAGGGCCATTTCGGAACTTAGTCCTGAGCTACTACCGAAACGGTCCTGAGATAGTCCCGAACTGGTCCTAATCTAGTCCGAAAATGTTCCCGAAACTGCACAATGAAATAATTGCTATTTGGGAAATCAAAAAAATATATTTTTTTTTATTTCTTTAAGCCAGTGCCCAGTTTAGTTACAAATTGGTTTCACAGGCTATTTAGGTTACTCAACCACACTTTGCGTGCTTTAAGCACTGAATTTGTAGAAACTGTATTGAAAGAATTAAAAAAAGCAACACTGAGCTCACTTTATCAACACTGCCAAACAAATATACCAAGCATACAATATTACAAATACAATTCAATAAGCGCTTTATGAATTAATGTTACTTGCGTTTATTTATACTATACCGCTAAAAAATACACCCGCAAAATCACAAAACAAATTAAAACTGAAATTTGCAAATTCCGAAAATTTAAAACAAAATTTAAGTTCTACCAAAACAAAGTTTAAAAGTGTGCCCTTATTTGAATTGTTAAAAATCTGTCGTTTCTAAATAAATAATAAAATCGAAATATCGAAAATCGGATAAAACATAGATATTNAAATTACTAACAGTTGCACAGCACAGCACAGCAGTAGGACGTACATACATAGCATTTATTTCCGAGTATTTAGTTAGCAAACTTTGCAACTGTAGTGGTAGGAAATTTTTGATTGCAGCCTTTGTGCGTAAATGCATTTTGTAGTTGCTTCTTAGAATTATTTATAAATGAGACGCGCTTGTGGTAGTGGGTAGTTAGTTACTGAAAAAAAACAATTTTTTTTTGCCTGCGAAATAAATCAATAATTTGTTGCAAATGCATTTACTTAATATTTCCTATTGCCAACCTCAAAAGCCACAAGTGCCGAACTTATTTTCTTTACTAAACATTTTTGCCTGACATAGCACCGTTTTCACATTTCCAATGCAATGCGAACTTCTGCCACGACCAAAACTAAGTGCCGCACTCACTCATTTACTTACATACACACATACATAGTTACCTGCTTCGGCAACCCATGCACTTTGATTATCGATTCACTTCTCCGACTTTTTCACCAACTTTCAACTTCGCCACTTCTAAACTGTACTTCTTCACTCGCTTGTGCTGAACTTAGTTTTCGCCTTTTTGCCTAGGTAAATAAAATAAATTTTCCAAGCAGTTATGTAGTAAACTTCTACTCTTCACTCACCTGTCATGTCATGTTGCAGAAAGCTAACTATTTGCAAAAAAAACAAAATATATCTATTATGCTATGTAGAAAATATTGCAACGTTTTCAATTACAATTTCAATTAAGTTAATTGCACAGAGCATACAATTTTATTTTGAAGAAAAAATATGTAACTGCCCACATACACGAATGCACAAATGAACACCCCCACTCCGTCTTAACAGTTTTTTCGGGTTCTTTTATTCTTATAATTTGATTTTTTTTTAATTGCTTAGCAAGAAACGGCATGCAAACTGTAACATTTATTACTTACTTAGAACTGTTTTTGGCTGTATATATTTATGTACATATACATATATATTTTAATAGTATTTTAATGAACTTCACAAAATTGATGGTCAGTTGTAGTCTTAGTCGTGATTGCATTTTAATTTTATTTTTTATTTTTTGTATATGAGAAGACCAGCAATAAAGATTTGCATTGAGTAACCTAAGTATTTTTTTGTTATTGCAATTATTAATTTTTATTGAGTAGGGATTTTAATTAAGTAGAAATGTGAGCAATGCTATAATAAAACTAAATT
>NW_016190543.1:0-3737 GCF_001687245.7 Rhagoletis zephyria | reverse complement strand
CAAAAATAATTTATATTTTCTTTGGTCTTTTGTGTTTTATGTTAGTTTTACTTTTAAGTTTTTCTTTGAATGTAAGTCGATTTTCCCCCCTTTTTGTTGAAATTTGTTGTATTCTAAGTGGTTTTTGTATTTAGAGTCCCTGAAGATGGCTTTCGTTGAGAGCTGAAATATCGGACACTTGTAAAAGCAAAAATAAAAACTTGACCTCAGGCTCGAAAAGAAACCAGAAAAAACATCTATAACTAAAGGTCGATTAAATAAATTCTTGCATTATAAAATATTGTACTTTCACCTTTTCCGCTTTCCATTGCCTACTGGTTATGGTCTTAAGACGGTAAGAAAGTGTAAAAATCGATGTTGAAAAGTAAAACATCAATGTTTTTCCCAGCTCGAATCTATATGCGCAAATGTGTAGATATATGTATACGCATATCAATGCATTTATGTGTATATATGCATATATATAAATAATGATTTGAAATTCTAAGTTGGAATTTCGATTGAACAAATACTCTGGGCTAATTTTGGCATGTCGCTAAGTTTGGATAAGTTTGCAAAAACTGCTTGTACCAAGAATTTTATGGTGCGGTTAAATTATGCAAAATACCTGTGGGTGGTAGAAAATGCATATCGTTACCTTTATATAGAAATGCCCTAACTCACATCGTCGCTGAAATGCAAAAAAACCGTAACTAACTAAACATTTGTTATAAACCGTACATTCGGCTCTTTAATAGCAGTGTGGTCCGTTAGCCACAGGCGCGCCAAGTTTGCAGCATGCATAAAGACTTCCGTGGAATCAGCACTTCGTATGCGAGTGCCCTTAACTCCAGAGAAAGCAGCTCCATTTTCTGGGAGACCACTTCTTCGAGAGCTGTGACAGCTTAGGCATTCGCCAGATATTCATTAAAATTTCTTTAAACTCCTGCGCTCCTCTAATCACAATTACTGATATATATGCAAAGAATCTCGGTACTTCAGCATCGTAAAACTCTAAAACTGAGTATTGAAATAAATTGAAAAGTCACGCAAACGATATACAGTTCTCTATTTTAATATATAAATTTTTTAAATTAATGAATATTACAAAAACAAAAGGAAAATTGTTAGTACTGAGTATCATAAGGGGGCGCTATTCAAATGGCCGGCATAGGAAACTTGAAAACATGTGTACGTATGCTACGTTATTGCTGCCATGGAAAACTTTTAAGGCTTTCTATACGATTTATATGGACGTCTACAAAGTAAAAGCTCTCTCTGATCGTCGATGATTTTAAGCAGTTAGACCAACTCCTAATAGATACAAAGAATAGCAATCGAATGGCCGAATCGAACCAGTTCTTCTAGAGTATTCTGCCAGGGGACCTGCAATTCCACATAACTTTTCTTTTGCAAACTATTTACATGAATTGTTCTCTGTGAGAAAGGATAGTTACAGCGAGAATTTTAGTATGCGGCTGTGATCTTTTTCAAATAACCGATCGGTTTACATAGACTTCAAAGCCGGAAGAATTGCTAGTATATGTGACCTGGTCTACGGAAAGGGGCTTAGGTGTCAAAAAATCAATTTTCACTTTTTGGTTGATTCGGATGGAAGATGAGATGCTTTTTCACGTGGTGAAAAGCAGAAAATCGTAACTTGCTTAGAAGTGTACTAAAAATGTAGAGAAAGAAGAGTAAAAACGAGTAAACGAAACGAGTTGCTTACTTTTAACAGCTTTTTCACAGAAAACTAGTTTTCGCACGTAAGCTCCCTTTTCATAGACCAGGTCACATATATTCTTATACTCTAAGGCTACGCGCGATCTGATTCTGTTTCTGGCAATCGCTTTGCACTCCATGCTAGCTTCTCTGAGCAACTCCTCATTTGAGATTGTTTAGGCGAAACAAATCGAAGTATCATTCTAAGACATCTGTTTATGAAAAGACATACTATACAAAAGGAAATTCACATATACATATGTATGCTTGTATATAAATACTAAAAATATAGCGAATTTGTATAATTTACTGCATTTAATTATTTTTGAGCTTTAAAAAAAATCTATACATGGCGGCGAAACCCCCACTAATTGAGTGGATGATGTTGACCAAACGCGTATTCAGGTTCCATTTGCTGCCATACTTGTCGGCTTTACGCATGCGCACCGCCTTTTGCGCGCAAACTTGTATGGATAAACCATTTTCACAATATCCAGTTGTGTTCGCTTTTTACTAATATACTTAGGAGATGATGCAAACTTCTTAGATCACCTTTTGAATGATTATTACCCCCATTTCACCACTGACAGCTCGGTTGGGGGCCTTACGTGGTACATATGTATGTACATGCTATTTGCATATGTATGTATATATGTAGGTACACNGCATGCGCACCGCCTTTTGCGCGCAAACTTGTATGGATAAACCATTTTCACAATATCCAGTTGTGTTCGCTTTTTACTAATATACTTAGGAGATGATGCAAACTTCTTAGATCACCTTTTGAATGATTATTACCCCCATTTCACCACTGACAGCTCGGTTGGGGGCCTTACGTGGTACATATGTATGTACATGCTATTTGCATATGTATGTATATATGTAGGTACACTAAAATGCATGAGTATGCCGATGATCTCAATGTTACCTTTCATGTTCATTTCCATTACGTTTTACTTCACACACATTTGCTAGTTTTCTACTTTGCTAATTTAATTATTCACACACGTTCGCCCTTTTCCCGCAATTTTACTGTCAATGGGGTCTCGCGTATAAAATATGTATATGTATATACAGTGACTTACACAAGTGTTCACGTGTTGATTTTTTTTTCATTTTCACAACGTTTCTTCAGTTAATTTTTTTTTTTTTTTGTATTTTGCTACAAAAATATTGTCCAAGCGTTTAGCCAAAACCATATAAACAAAAGCTTCAAACTTTATACAAAATTTAGGAAAATTCATAAAAAATTTCGAGCTACTTAATCTGAATCTCTACAACAGTTTTATAGCCCATACATTCTTAGTCTCATGTTGATTTTTAATTTTTTTTGTTGTGACTACTTTTTCGTTTTCTTTTTTTTTTTATAGAAAAAGCGCAATTTACAAAACAAAAAATGGCGTTGATATTTTGAAATTTTGTTGCGAACGGTCTCACGCATTTTATTTCATACGAAATTCATGTTTATATGGACAAATGGCCAAAATCCGTCACCGAAAAAATTCTCAAAAGTCGACGGGATTTTTTAGCCGTTTGAAATTCGCACTTCATGGAACTTAAATTGTGTGTGCTATAAAACTGCATACACCAAAATTTTATAGAGGTTCAGATTAAAAAGCTTGAGGTTTTGATGAAAATTTGATGGATTTTCGTAAATTTTTTAAAAAGCCTGAAACTCTGATTTATACAGTTTTGTCTAGAGCTTATTTTTATAGAAAAATACCAAAAAAAATTACTTGAAAAATTTGTGAATTGCAAAAAAAAAACAATCGACACGTGAACACCTGTGCAAGTCACTGTACATATGTAGGTGCATGTATTGTCCCTCAAGAAAAACATGCAAAGTTTCGTCTTCGTTGCATAAGAAAACAAAGCAAAATTTTTGAATCGACATTGTTTTCATTTCGTTTCTTAAAGAGAGTTTGATTAAGTTTACTGAGGAACCTTTTGAAAAGAAAAAAAAGGAACAGTCCAGCGCCTTCGTCTGGTTAAACGTAGAATACGTGGTATGGTTAAGAGCATATCCAAGTAAAAAA
>NW_016190542.1:0-3737 GCF_001687245.7 Rhagoletis zephyria | reverse complement strand
ACAAAAGAGAAATTTCCTAATTAGCTGTAATTGTAGTTGTATTTTACATGGATAGATATGTACCAATAATGCTACCGGATGTCAACATTGCTTTAAATATTAGCTACAAATAATGTATGTAAAAAAGGTGTGTGTGTGTATGTGAAAATGAAGGATTTCCTTCCGGAATAAACTGACATGAGCTGGTAAGGAAAACCTACAGCTCGGAATTAGTGCAATTTCGACTTTTTTTGAGATAATTTATTGCGGATAAAGTGAGAAAATGGAGACATCCTTCTTCGGAATCAGGGACTGTTTAATTCTGTGTGCTAAAAGGGATATGCAGCGCGTATGGGATAAAAATCGTTATGTGGCATTGATACCACCTTTAAAGCTTCAGGTTTTCGATCAGCATATTCGTATTTGCTTATATTTCTTTCGATATTTTTTTATACTAGAGAAACATTATATTTTTTTGTTTACTATCAATTCAGAATTCTGAGTATTCAATTCAAAATATGTAGATATACAAAACAACTCAGTACTGTTTCAAAAATCTCGAGTTAGTACTATCGCTCACGATAGCTTAATGTTTTCTCTTCCTGAAATTTAAAATTATTTAAGCTTAACTAAGTATTTGCGATAAATTTGAAGAAGTTTGGTGTTACTTATATTTACTAATTTATGTCCTTAATAGTAGATAGGCGCTTACGCATATATTAGTTTTTGGCCGAGCTTTTCCTCCGATTTATGGCATGCGCCTTCATGTTTTGTATTTTTATGTGAAGCTGTTTTTAATGGCAGAAATGCATGTCAAAATCGAAATTCCTAACATTTTTATTTCAAGATGCGATAAACAGAAAATTTTCTGCAAATAATGGCCTTTTGCGCCGTGTCTAGGTAGCACTAGGTTAGCTTAGGAAAGGTGGTTGCCTCCACTTAGACAGTTATTCAATGTCCATTGTGTTACCACTAAAAAGAAAAGCTATGATCCTGCAACGGTACAACAGACAATAAAATAAGTTTAGAAAAGCGCTGGGTGCTAGTTATGAAGTTCCGTATGCAGCTGCTGTCCACTCTAGATAGTTTTCCTGGAGCTTCGCAAAGGCAGGCCAGTTGAGAAGGAAGTGTTGTGATGAATCCACCTCATTGTCCTCTAGACAGCTGCGACACATCGGATTCGCAAAATGTTGAAACTAACCGCATGAATTCCCATTGGGAAGTGGCCAGTCAGAGCCCTAAATGTTTGTGTTGATGGATAACTCATACGCCATGGCGTGCAAGTAATTTAGGAAGGGAGACCAGTAACTACACAGACTTCTTAGTTTTTTTGAGTGCAGTATTTTAAAGCCCGAATTTCAAAACTCAAAGTCAAGACGCGTGCACTCGAATACTTGTCTCTCTCTCTGGCTACACATGTCGTGGCGTATGAGTTATCTATCAACATTATCATTTAGTCTGGTTGTAATAGGAACTGTAACTGTCCCTGCAACTTTCCGTTTATTCACTCTTCAATAAATTGCAAACTTTTTTTCGTCAGCCAGTATACTATTTATTACCCACTGCTAATTCATAAATTCAACTGTTTTTTTCATACAATTATTTGTGGCAAGAAATGAAATCTGTGCGTTGCGTAAACTACATTAAGAAACCAACAAATTTTCTACTGGGTTGCAAGAGCATAAAAGTCCAACATAAATAACAACAACAGCAACACAGAGAGAAGGAGGTCAATAATGTGATTTATAACAGCGGCAAAAGGCAGCAGGGGTTACTAAAATGAATGGGTAGCTTAGAAGGAACATCGCAAGACATCGCACATACAAAAGTAAAAGCCACGAGTTAAGTTATGTTGGTGCTGTTGAATTATTCGGTGTTATTAGATACGTACGAATTCACATTGACTTTATATACAAGTGATGTTTTCGACTCATGTGTGTAAGTACATAGATAAATGCAATAAAAGAATTGTCAATACGCCACCGGCACCGGCAGTTGTTAATCAAAGATTGTATAAAATTAAAATGGATAAATTAAGATAATTTCCTGTTGCCAGTTTTGTGTTTACAACAAACAATTGAAATGCAAATATTTGTAGAAATGTTTTGTCAATAGATCCATGAAGCATAATTTTTTTGAATAAATAGTTGCTTATAAATGCGCTGCTTTGTTTGCTTCAGAATCAAATTAATCAGTTTCATTATGGAATTAATTAACTGCTGGTTCGAAAGATCAATACAATCGACGCCCAAGCTTTGCTTAGAAAACTGAGGTTGCGTTATTCGCAGATAAGAGTGTTCTGAAACTTTAAAGGTTTAAATGGACACTGGAACAGAATCAAGCGCCTTTTCTCAGCAACACACGGGCTCACATACGGGCAGATTTCTGTAGAGTATTCCAGGCTGAACATGATAGCTACCAGATCTTGTAAGTATGATCTATCTAGCCCCATCAAAGCCTGCTTTTCTTGTGGACAATCAAGTTGGTATCTCGTGGCAACTTACTCAATATCTACTGGGCCTGGAGAACAGTGGCATTCCGCGAATTGAGAAAGCAAATGAATGCGCAAGAAGGGAACTGGGTCAATGTACACATGTGCATGTCCCTTGAGACTCCTTTTTTCACTAATGTAGGAGATGGCTAGTGCAGTTTCTGATAACGGTTGGATTAATCTGCACATATGCATATGCACTCAATCCACTGCTCGCTAAACGATGAACAATGATTTTTTTAACATTCAACTTCACACCGGAATTCTGGACCATTGGCGATAAGACCGCCGGGTTCGGAAACCCGACCAACGATATATGTAGGTGTTGAAGAGATGAGAAAGGGATTTAATCCTTCCGAACTCCGGAAAAAGTACGTTCGATTAACCTGGAGCTCAGAAACCTTCGGTAAAACTTCATTAGAGGGTAGACCAGAATTGATACAAAAATCAGGGTATTATGCTCATAGCAAGAGGACAAAAATAACTGTGTTGAAAATGACAATTTTTTCTTTACTTAGCTAAATGGTACTTGAAAAAGGTTCACTTTAATTAGAAGGAAACGAACGTTTAAGCTAGTTTTTGGTGAATATCCCAAAAGCAGCTCTTTATATAAATACTCGCGAATATAAGTTGACTTGGAATGGCTATCGCCTCAAAGCTTGATATAATAAATTCTAAATATTTTAGTCCATTTTGTTTTAACCACTAAGGAACACGTAAAATATTAATTTGCTATCCAGGGATACACAAAAACCAACCCGAAAATTTCAAACTAAGGTCAAACGGTAATGAAAGGAAAATTACTGATTGTGCGTCATTTGTTACGCCTTTTTAAGTATATCCATGTATGTGCAAACATACGTGTGTAGGCCAACAATAACATCCTGTTAAGCGGAAATAAACTAATTAAGCTACAGGTAACAAGGATATGAAATCACGCAGAATTTATGTAATTTACTAATACAAGTTGATGTGACATTTTGTAGTTACAAGCAGTTGGTCACGCACTTACTCATGTTTTCATTGCTCATCATTTCTGTATGACAGCTAGCGAAATAGTCAAAGTGAGCTTATTTACATACATCCGCTTACATTTCCTACCAAATAGATAATGAAAAAATATGTAAAGCTGAAATTAGAAATTTACAACCATACTTGCGTGTCTTGCGCATCAAAATTATTTCTGTTTAAATTACTTATGTGGCATTTCGATACCCGGGAAATCGAGTATCGCCATTCTCGAGTAGTTATCAAGACATACGTATGT
>NW_016190540.1:0-3738 GCF_001687245.7 Rhagoletis zephyria | reverse complement strand
TTTTTTTTTGGCCAAAAAATATAAAAAATCCAATAAATGTATAATATAAGGAGAATGTAGCAACAACGTATTTCCAGGCAGACTGCTCCCTTTTGTATCACCTCAGTAAAATGACTGTTCCAGGCAAGTGAGCTGTACAAATGATACAATTATAAGCCTTCACATAGAGGCTGTGAAGGAACACCACAGTGGACCGTTTCAGAATTTGCACTGTTTCTCATAATAAGACTCTTAATAATAAAAATAAATGCTGTCAGGAATCAGTGGCTTAGAGCGAATATAGATAATATTGAATCGCCGATTAGAAGCTGTGATATAAGACATTTATTTGTTTAGTCCATCACCGATTAAAATCCTTAAAGAGGATACCATTCAGGCAATTGCATACGAATTTCAAAGAACTTTAGACTGAAGCACACATCCATACTTCAGGGATGAGTCATCAAAGATGTCAGCGAAATATGTAGACTCAAATTCATCTAGCCACCTACACAAACACATACATGTAGGTAAATGTCAGAGTATTTCTATGCAGCGCCTAATTTGAGTTTCGCCCCACTTCTTGTGTTGCAAATCTTAACAATCATATTTTCTGACACAAACTTACGAACATAGAATCAAAGCGAAAAGGGGAAAACTCAAGTTCATTGCGAAAGTCCACACGCTCATAATATGTATGTAGATCAACTCGCATCAACATGAAAGCGATGTTACATATAAACGCAAGTACACGTAAAGTTAATGTGCGGAAATAAATCGCAAGCAACTCGCACAAAAATGCCCTGCCGTACGACAACGTTGTTGCCACACCATGTCTTGCCACAAGGTAAAGCTGTTTATACTCCCACAAGCGGCAAGCCAGACACAAAACAAAATTAAAAAATAAAAATACTAAGCAAAAGAAGAAGAAGAAGCGCAAAAGCAGGCGTAAGATGTACTGCAGAGCAGAAAATTTTAATGCGACACTTGAGAAAGGTAATTTGTGTATTTTACGCCACCAACGCCACCGACGCAGCCATCAGCCATCAGCCAGCCAAAGAGTCCGAACAACTACATGCAAAAGCCATGTAAAATAAACAGAGAGCAATAACAAAAACAACAAACAACGAAAAAAAAAAACTAAACATAATAACTGCAAAATCAGCCATCACTTAACACCAACACCCAGCCAACAGCTGCTGTCTGCAACAGGCATTCCGCTGCATCACCTGCACCGCCAGCCCCCGAAATATTGTAGAATAGCTGTATAGACGGCGCGCAGATGACGAGGCGATGGTTGGGGGCGGCATGCGAGTGCGAATGACTTTGACTTTGGCTGTGGTGGCTGTGGCTGTGACTGTGGCACAAATTATGCAAATTCCTCGTTGACGCATGTTGACAAAACATAAATATAAAAGCAAAAGCAACAATAAAAGCACTGCCATTAGTTGCAGTACCCATATTATGACAGCTTGCCACAGCCGCAGCCGCAGCCGAAGCGCGCGGTTGATGTTGCAGCGTGTTGCTTGCTGGCTGTCCGCCTGCGGCACTCGCTGTTGCTGTTTTGTTGTGGGTGGCAGTCGGCAGTCGGCACTCCCACTTGCCTGTTGTTGTTGNTTGCCGGCGTTGTGGCATGTTGCACGCTCTGCCATGCTTCTTTACACTGCACATTTTGCATGCAATATTAGGTTGTGTCGGTATGTATGCAGGCAAGTGCGAGTGTAGGTATTTATATATTTAAGTAAATAGAGTCATCGCCTTTTGAAGTTGCAAATTTAGTGGGTTGTTGTAGTTGTAGTTTTGCTTTGTTTTGTTGGTGTTGCGTTTGCCTGCATTCATTTGCTCGTTTCGCTTAGGAAGTGAGGATGCAATTTGTCATCGCCGGCGCATTGTAACGCTGCGGCAGTGCTGCTCTCTCTCTCTCTGAATCATAGACGACATTTACATTACCGGCAATATTTATGAGTTATTAAGTTGAATTTTATTGTCCGGTGGGCGGTTGTGTCGTTTGAGAAATTTTTTTATAAATTGTGCGGTTATTGCCATTTAAGCGATAAATTTTGTTGTTATTGCAAATGAATTGAACATTTATATGCTTTTAAATATTGCATTAATACTTTACTTTCATATTACATTCGTATGCATAGAGTAATTAAACTTATATGAGAGAAAGTGCTGTTTTTGACCAACAAAATGCGTCACAAATCAATTTACTCTTTTTTTGAAAAAAAATTAACACCTTTTAAACAACTTAAAAAAAGGAGTAGGGTTATCAATTCACCAGTTCAAAGTTCCAGAAAATCGTGAAAACTTTCGAGTAAATACCAAAGTATAACGAATAACTTAAATGAGAAACATTCCCAAAAGCTCTCCGAAAAATTAAAAAGCGCAGAAACTCCCCGAAAGCGCGAAAAGGTCCAGAAAAATCACAAAAAGTTCCAAAAAAATCCGTAAGAATCCCGAAGTAATTCGGAATATCCCGCAAAATTAAGCATAGAAAATCTCGTTCAGACTGGAAGTTTTCCCAAAAGTTCCTGAAAAATCCCCAGCTTCCGATAAAGCAAAAAAACGGAGAGTCCTAAAAAATTCTGAAAGGCCCCTAAAAATAAAACCAATCTGTATTCCAAAAAAAAAAATTAAATTAAATAAAAAAAAAACAGTTCCTAACAAAACCACGTAAAGTAAATTACGAAAAATTAAATACGTATTTCGAAACATTTCGCAAGCGTTAATCTGGCGTTAGTGTGCTCATAATATAAAATGGAAAAAAAGCTGAGTGCTACCAAATTCTATATTCTTGTACAACGATTAACTTAAGAGATTGAGTGCTTGCCACCTTCCACGACTCATTTCTACATTAATTACAATGCTGTGGCAGATAAAAACTGCAACTAAGCCACTTAACTGTTCTCCCAATTGTGTCAAATGTAGTAGTTGTCGCTCGAGGGTGGATGCTGATTTGAATGCAAAAGTGAATGTACGCACGCACTTGAGGCAAATGGAGATGGTTGCAAAAGAAGTTTATTTTCTCATTTCGACCAACAACAACATAATGCCTGCTATTCACCGTTAAACGACGCCTCAGGGGCGCAACTTCTTCGCTTTTGATTGTCGAACGCTGATTGCTGATGTTTTGAACAACAAAAACACAAAAACACAAACACACACTCACACTTCGTACGCATGTGGCAATTCGTTTACACTTTAAACTTGGCCGCATTCAATTGTGGCAAGTAGTGCGCCTCACTTCATCTGCTGGCGACCTATTGTTGCGCTTAGCTTGCCGCGCCGCTACCCAAAGAAGGCAAAGCAATTTTCGCATTCAACAGTTTCTAATTAATTTTTGCAGTTAAGTTCTATGCTGCCGATGGCTATTCACCAAATACATTTTGCTTTGTTTTTTTTTTTTTTTGTTTTGAAGAACTAAAAATAATAGAAACGTTGCGCTAAACAGGCACTCTGCTACACCACTTGCAACATGACAGCGCTAGCGGATGGTATCACATTGCCTCGTGTGGCAGCCACATTTTTTAAGGCGCGTAAATTAAGTAGCAACAATTGAATATGCCAAGGAGCTAGAAAAGAAAACAACAACAACATATGAAGATGTAACAAACAACAAACACAAGAAGAGCATAACGAAATTGCAGGCAAAGAAAGGAGTGCTTGGCGGAAAGATGTGGAGTTGCGAATGGGAGCGCGAAACGAAGAAGGCGACTTAAAAAGGCATTTGTGCCGCTGCCAGCGCCAAAATCACTT
>NW_016190539.1:0-3738 GCF_001687245.7 Rhagoletis zephyria | reverse complement strand
TTGTGTAAGTTTTAAAATTTGTATGACATTTTTTCGATGATTGTTAAATTTTGTAGAACGAATTGGAACGGATGAAAATTTGATTTGTATGGTTTTTGTAGTAAAATAAGCTTCGTCGCCTAAAATGAAAAAATCTGTAACGGACTTGCACTTTATGATACTCAAATTAAATAGGCTATAACAGTGGTGTCCAACCGGGGGCTACTTTGAAACCATTGCTATGCTTTGGGGGCACCGCCTAAATTGACTTCAATCTTAATTGATATGTTATTAATAAAATTTACACAGCTAGCTAAAATAAAGGAATGCACATAAATAAAGAACATTCGTTGTATTGTGACAACAACAATTTCTTCCTAATTGATAAAGCAGTGTTTCCATTATGGTTCATAAATCGATTTATTGTAAAAAGATAACACTGGTTCCATAGAGAACATTTCGTCGCCTAAAATGAAAAAATCTGTAACGGACATTGTTACCTGAAATGCAAAAGGCCGTAACTAACAAAAAACTCAAAATTCAGTTTTTGATTGATTATGATACATTTCATCGAATTAAAAGACCCCACATCGTTTGACGAAAAAAAACTGCATTTGCATTCATGTATGGCTTTTCGTATTTCGATCGTAACTGAAGAAAAATTTCCTCGAGTCCAAAGTGGAAAAAGTTCTTCTCTGCTAACAGCCTCTTTCATATGTCGATTTTCTCCACAAACGCTGAGATTGCAGTAATAATTTCTGAAAACCTTTATTCAGATGATCTGATTTTGCAATTATATCATTTAAAAATGCCAAGTCGGAGAGCCTTATCAATATTTATTTATTTATTTGCAATGGTCATTAAGAATTTCTTCATTACTGTCTTTGGATTTCACAAATATATTTATTTATAATGGCCTAATCTCATTTACAGTTGGCTATTATAACATTCAACTGAAGCTTTCTCATTTAAAATTGGCGTTTCTCATTTTCAGTTGACACTTTCCAATTTACAACCGGAAATGGGTTAGTTCGATACAGAGTATTCTTCTGCCCATCTTTTTGTTTGGGGCGCTTAAAATACAGGTTGCGTGCTACTAGACACCCGCAAACTACTGGTTGAACAGCACTGGGCTATAATATAAAACTGCATACGCAAAAAATTCTGCAAAATCTGATTAAAAAGTTGAAAAGTTAGTCGAAACTTTGCAGAATTTTTACAATTTTTGCACAAAATTTTAAATATGAATTTATATGGTTTTTGTTATATAAAGGGCTGTACTTAGAAAAGAAATTATAAATATCAACATAAGAAAAATAGGCAAAATGTATGTATGTAAACGTCGTGCCCCCATTTATTTTTCCACCACTGTATGTACATACATATACGTAATATTACACGCCTATACCCATAACGTTCCTCAAGAGCTCGGCACTTTCCTTAAAAGCAATTCCAACCTAAATTTTCAAGTTAACAGCCGTAACAGTTTGCGGTCAACTGGAACTTAGTAATACTGTCAATATAAATTTATTACTAAGTCTATAAACGAATTATTGGCCATAAAATAAAAAACGTAGACATTTTGGAAAGTTGGCGTACCGATTAAGGAGCTACACTTTAAATGTATTTCTACACTTAACATGCAGTACTTCATAATTTCATTAACATAATGATATTTGCGACAGGTACATAGTAATGTATTTGCTTTATTATATCTTCTCTTGTTGCTACCATGGGAATAATTTCTTATTTCCATTCGCTTTTAATTCCTTTTGAGATGCAAGTGCCTTTATTAAATTGGGCACAAGCGAATGCTTATCTATTGTTAAATACTCGGCTCGGGCAAATAGCCATCCATTGGCACTCACATTCACTTGAAAACGTAGACAAAACCATGTTACTCATTATGTGCATTTAGCTGTCGCTTGCCTTGAATCTGCGGCAAACAAAAAGTCGACTTGCTATCGTCCGCGCGACAAACAACGTCTGCGCGTCTACGGCGTTGTCATTTTGTGTGCGCGCTCACTCATTTGTTATATATTTTATTTAACGCTAGAATCCATCCATCCATCCATAAAGTATTCAAGCAAATCGATTGTTTGGTCATGTCAACAAACATATTCAATCGAACTTGTTTATGTTTATTGTGGGTTGAATGCTCGCGCACACGCTCAGTATTAATCTCTATTTCGTTGGCTAGTCAATTTGTCGCAATGTAATAAATATTTATTTAGCTTTTTAGAGAATGCTTCTTGCTTTACGAATCAGCTGGTTAATGAGGAAACGTGAATTGGGCCACTACGCGAATGAAATTGTATTACGAGCCACTAAATATTTTTAATCCATCTAAAGCTGTTTTCTTTTCTACCGAAAAATGTTACCTTCTCATTGCCCTCTTCGCACAAAGGCGAGTACAATGAAAACGCCACAGTTTTTGTATAAAAGAAAATGGCATAAGTTTGTGCATGTGCTTTGACTTTTTGCCTATAATGCAATATCTGCTTTTATTATTAAAACTCGATTATCTAGCGAAGAATGCAAGTTATGTACATATATGCGCACAAATTTACATAGACGCCTGTGTCCAAAGTTTTGCTTGTACATATGTAAGTCGTTTTTGTTTTTAATATGTTTTGAATTGCGCGGAAATTGGAAGCAAGTCCTCAAAGTCACGTTAAAATATACAGTTAAACACATGTATATTTACAGCTCAGTGCTCGTTTGTTGTTATTTACTGACTATTTTGACGAAGTGGGTGGCATCAGGCCCATCAGGCGGATATTCATACATATTGACAAGTAATACGAACGAAAAAATGTGCATTTGTATGTACATATGCTCTTATACATATGTATGTACAAGTATGTGTACAAGTACTCGTATCCATTTCCATGCTTGTAGCTGCATAATTTTCCAGGAAGTACAATACTCATTTAAGTAAAATATGCGTTTTGCAAGTTGAAAAAACTACTAAATAAATCACTAAGCAGCATTCCTAAATTATTCATGTGTGAAAAGGCATACATAATATGTACATAATATACGNAGTTACCTTGGGAGACACCTCCCAGCCAGCAAAGAAACGTAAATTTTTGCCGACAGTGCAGTTTAGTTCAATTTTCTGTATCCGAAAACGCGTACAAAAAACTGCTACAGTTATCATCAATTTTCGTATCCGGAAAACGTTCGAAAAAGATGATGTCATTTGAAAGCAATAATTGTATTTTATTTGCCCAAGCTAAACATTTGAAAGCTGGCATGCGTAGTCGGCAGTCGCTGAGCGTGCAGAGTAGTGTGCCGCTATATGTTAGCTTCCAAAAGGTGCTGGGTTCGAATTCCGTCAAGCGCTTCCTAATGGTATTTTATCTTTCTTTTGAACAATGAAAAAGTAGCTGTGAAGTACAGAAGGAAAGCGTATTGAACGAAAAGTTCAGTCAGACAAATTTCAGAAAAACAGCCTCAAACATATCCTTTTCATCACCATTTTCGGTACTTTTCTGTATGTACATACGTTTCTGCCGCACACTTTAGTGGGAAAACGGATCATTAAAGTAACCGGAAATGGAATCGATAAACGGACAAAAATCCAGTTTTCTGGCTAGGCTTGTCTTATACTATACTTATGTAAGTGTGCATATTTATGCATTCTTACAAGTCCGTACCAAGTATTTAAAATAGCTAGATATTTGTAGGAATTAATCGTGGAAGACCTAGAGCAGAAGTTGTGTCTAGGTACATCAGAAGTCCCCACGTTTTCAC
>NW_016190538.1:0-3738 GCF_001687245.7 Rhagoletis zephyria | reverse complement strand
TGCTGAATACCACTCAGCCATCTGTCTGGCAGTCCAAAAGATTGACAATGCAGTGATAAAATTATGAACCGGATTAACACCAACAACAGAGTCCATTCTCCTTATAAAATAATGCCTCCGTGGAGACCTTATTGAATTTATTTTGAATCTTGGTTTTAAATAATTTCGTCAAAAATTCTGTGGTCAGCTTAATTTTTGCATAAAAAAAGGTAGCTAAATTTAAAAACTTTAAAATTTTTTTTAAATAAATATTGAAATATTTTGCAATTTTTTCATATTAAATATTTTTGAAATTTTTGTATGTAGATACGTAATTAAAAAAAAAATCATTTTCCAAAATATTAATTTATTCAAAGAATTTTTCAAAAAAAATTTTAATTATAATTAATAAAATTTGTTAGTTTTTTTTTACAATTTAGAAAAAAGTAACAACATAACAAACAAAATAAAATATTAATTTTATCTTAAAAAAAACGGAAAATAATATACAGTCATGCACAAAAGAATAGCAGTGGGACATTTTGATAAATTTTTCCTTTTGTTTTCTTTAATGTTCATTTATTTTTTATAAAAGTATGCATAGGTCTTTATCAAACAAAAACCACAAAAGGGCATGTGCTGCAAATTGTACGATTTGAAGTCGGTGGAAACAACAAAAAGGCAAAATTTCGCATTGCATCGAAGAATATGACGTGTGTAAGTGATGTGTTTATCGCCGTTCCATTTGAAATATTAGAAAAAAGGTTTGCAAGCAGCATTGATTTCAAATCATACGATTTGCAGCACATGCCTGATTAATCCATAATTCAGACTGCAAAAAATATGAAAATTCTACAAAGCTTCACCGAAATTTCAAACTTTTTATTCAGAATGTAAAAAAATGTTATGCAGTTCTGTGGCCCATTAAATTTTAGCCGAATTTTTTGCTGACAGTGTCACTTTTTTCCCCATGGGTCATTTCATTGTGACTGTTGGGACAGGTCCCTTAATCTTTTCATTATAAGTTTTGTTCATAGAAATGTGATGAAAAACGAAAGTTTTTGATGTGATGAAAAACAAGAAAGAGTTTTTGAATCAAAAGGTTGGAATTGAAAAAAAATTTATATTTAAGAAAAAATTTAAGTTTTAAAAAAAAACTTAAAAACATTTTTTATTTCTAAAAAAAAGCTTAAAAAATGTCTTTTTAATTTTTTGCCTTTAAATTTGTTTCTAATTTTTCCATAGAAATTGAAAAAATATTATTAGTTTCCTCGTATTAAAATAACATAAAAAACGTAAAGTTTTGAATAAGAATTCAAAAATTACTTCTACATACATACATATGTAAACTTTTTTCACAACATACGCAACATTTTTAACCGACTTCCAAAAAAGGAGGAGGTTATCAGTTCGTTGGAATATTTTTTATTTTTTTATGTATGTTACCGCATTGTTTGGATCCGATCACTGGATCATGAAATATATTTATATATAGATATATTTTTTATATAAGAATTGAAGTCGGTTTTTTTGCTAAAAATTACTAGTTGTGTTATTTTTTACAAATAATTTTTTATAAAAATATTTCGTAAAAAATTTCAACTTTTTCAGATTTTTTTAGAATTTTTTTAGAATGAAGTTTTGTAGCCCATTAATTTTTAAAAATTTAATATTCGCGTTAATTTTTGAGATTTTTTGTTAAAGATTTTCGCATTTTTTTCCATACAAAGTATTTCCGATTTTTTTTTATGGAAGAAAAATGAGTGAAAAAAATTGCCAATTGAAACTTGCACTTTATTATAGTGCATTTTAAAAATTTAATAATCGCGTTGATTTTTAAGATTTTTTTGTTAAAGATTTTCGCATTTTTTCCATACTATGTATTTCCGATTATTTTTTTTCTTTTATGGAAGAAAAATTAGTGAGAAAAATTGCCAATTCATACTTGCACTTTATTATAGTGCATTTTAAAAATTTAATAATCGCGTTGATTTTTAAGATTTTTTTGTTAAAGATTTTCGCATTTTTTCCATACGAAGTATTTCCGATTTTTAGTTTTTTTTTATGGAAGAAAAATTGCCAATTCAAACTTGCACTTTATTATAGTGCATTTTAAAAATTTAATAATCGCGTTGATTTTTAAGATTTTTTTGTTAAAGATTTTCGCATTTTTTCCATACGAAGTATTTCCGATTTTTAGTTTTTTTTTATGGAAGAAAAATTGCCAATTCAAACTTGCACTTTATTATAGTGCATTTTAAAAATTTAATAATCGCGTTGATTTTTCGTTTTTTTTTTTTAAGATTTTCGCATTTTTTCTATACAAATAAAAATTTCAAAAATCAACGCGACTATTAAATTTTTAAAGTGCGTCTTTGCATTGAAGTTAAACATTTACAGTGTATTAGAATTGGATAAAAATTTATAAAAATGTTTTTTCTTTAAAAATATAATGGAAAACGAATAACGTTCGAAGAAAGCTTGAATTAAATAATATATGTAAGTCAAAAGAATTTATAAAAAAATCGTAATTAAAATAAATATTATTAATTTATCTTTAAGCAACTGCTTTTTCTTTAAATTGTATGGCCTTTTATTTGATGTTTTCCAATAAATTTAAGTAAAAGATCTGACATTTTGAGAAAAAATTGTTGCTTGCTTTTTATGCATACGGTCCAATGTTAAATTTTACTTAAGTTTTCAAAAAATGTCTTCAACGCTGAAAAAATATTTTTTTATTACTGTGTGTAGATAACGTGAGTAAAAACTTACAAGAAAAAAGTCGTACAATGTTCAGCGTTTTTTTATTAAGTTATATTTAATGATGGCCAAATTTGAGAAAATAAGTTGGCAGTATATTCTTCATATAAAAAAATTAAACAGAGAAAAAGAAAATAAAAAATTTGCCGACTATTACCCAAAAAGCTATCTAATTTAAAAGTTTAAAAAGTCTTTAATTTTCTTAGAAAAGTGGAGTGGCTGGTTGCATTTTCCCCA
This sequence comes from Rhagoletis zephyria, assembly GCF_001687245.7. Lineage (NCBI taxonomy): Eukaryota > Metazoa > Arthropoda > Insecta > Diptera > Tephritidae > Rhagoletis > Rhagoletis zephyria. Next base: position 762 of record NW_016190538.1, on the reverse strand, counting down.
TTTCATTTAAAAATCTTCTAACAAAAAGAATCTGCCGAATTCAGCCATTTGGCAATTTCATTTGTTTGCATTTATTCCATTAGTCGCTGGAATGCAAAACTGGCTCGAATGCATTTTATGCAAACAGACAGACAGACAGACGGATAGACAGGCAAACATACAGCCATGTGCCTCGGGCGCCACACTACGCAACCTGTACAGCTGCTACCCCCATCTCCTAGACGCATCACCGACCTCTACATACCTGCTGCTTGCGCATCATTGCCTTCCTTTTTTTTTGTGCTGCCCGACTTGCCTTCTGCCTTTGTTTTGCCAACTTGCAAGGCTTACATTGCCTCATTGACTTGCTTGACTTGGCGAAAATTCGCTTGAAATAGTGGTTGCATTTAGGCGCATGCAAGAATACATATTTACACATATGTATGTATGTTTTTACATTTGAATGTGGACTTATCTACTCGCTGCAGCAACACATCTGCCAGTTTATATTATCCCCTTTGCTTGCATCGCTACAAATGCAAATTTTTGCTGTAGGCAACCGTGCAGTTTTGATTGCAACGACAACGTCAATTCATTCCAGTCCAAAAACAAAACAGCAAATGCATTAACTTGCCAGCCAGCGAGAGTCTACATACATATATCGCAAAAAAAAACCCGAAACAATTTGTGCAAAAAAAGTAAAATTAATTAATGAGAGTGCGGGCGACGCGCCGAACATACGCGCGTACTAGAGCGCCAACATTCACCAGCCATCATGCGTCA
>NW_016190537.1:0-3738 GCF_001687245.7 Rhagoletis zephyria | reverse complement strand
AGTGAGCCCTTCAGCAGATGCACGAAGGTCTCTATGTCGCTGTAAGGAAGAGAGGGAAAGAGAAACATTTTTTAATATTTTGCCGATCGAAGAGAGCATCTATACCTAATCCTATTTATTTTAACTGAAAATATATTTTAAACCGAGTCTAACTACTTAACCACCAAAAGAGGCGAAACACGCTATGGCTGTCATTAGCTCTATTGATATATTTATCTTTATCGATAACATCGTAATTATCGCTATCGATATCTTTATCTGTTGAGATAGCCCTTCTAAGAGAATTCGTTAAGAAAAAATCGAGCTTCGACTCTTAATTTTTTTAATAGTTAGATATTAATCGATGTTCGGCAAAGATCTTCGTGTGAATCGGTTAAAAAATCGCCTATTTTAAAAAAATATGTATGGTGTAAATTTTTTTATTTTTCTTCAGAATATCTCTAGATAAATAAATACTAATGTTCCCTATATTTATGTACGATTACCTTTTTTATATGCACGTAAATATATAGCGGGCATCGTGCCAAAAAAAAAATTGGTTTAGGCGCCAAGAAAAATAAATATTTTTGCAAATAATTGTTTTTGTGGGTGTACACAAAAAAGCGCTTTACGTCAACGCTTTTAACAAAATTAACACATTTTTTTTTTTTAACTTAAACAAGCATAGCTTCTAAAGAAACCCCCTTTCAAAAGTGACAAAATTACAACTGAACTAAATAGTTTAATAGCTAGCAACGCCAATTTACATAAATACATCATTCCTCAGCTATTGATGACTCCCATGATGATGTCAGCAGCTATCCAGGGAAAATCGTAAACCGATTTAATTGACAATTTTCAATGCTTTTTAATAATAAATCGACGCTAATTGTCAAAGGCTAACCGCAAAAAGTGTAAATAACGGGAGCAAAAGCACAAAGTGCAAAATGTAGTGCCAAACTTAAATTTGTCGATCAGCGAGGAAGTGCATAATAAGCATTGAGTGATCACGTTTAGTGGCTGGGCTTGGTGTGGACTGGCGCTCACACTCATGTGCTTAGAGAAAAATTCATCATATTCGCTCTGTATGCAATTTGTATTTACAACTGATAGCTTTGCATATACATATGTACATAGTTAAACTACTCAAATTTGCATTTATGCAGCTCACTTGTTCTCTTCGATTTTCTTGCTCTGCCTGCGCGAATTCTTGGCGACAACTTCTCGCACATTTGCTCTGTTTTTTTTTTCATTACCAAGGACACTCACAAATTTTTGTGCCAATTTTCGTAGACGCCAAGAAAAAATTTCCGCTGACGTTATGTCGCGATCTACAACATGCCATTGCATATTTGTCTATATCTACCTACTTATATATGGCATATACATATATATACTATGTACGTATACATGAATACCTTCTTTGAACAGGATAAAAAATAAAAAAACTGTTCGGTCAAGTGGAAAATTACCGGCACAAAATAGATCTGAATTATTTGCTACATTTTCATACTAAGTTTTCGCTTGTACAATATGTTGGGGAAAAGTTGAAAAAACATTTAAATTTGCTAAAAAAGATACGAGGCTACCATTTTCACTAATTCAACGGCAATGGCCGCTTGAAGTTCAAGATTTTGTAAAAGCGTTGACAAGGAAATNCCACAATCTGTTATCGATTTAAAATCTACATACATAAATACATGTACATTAAAAAATCTAAAAAAATTTAGTAAAAATATATGCGAACGATGGGTCATATGAGCTCCAGATCGCAGCGATATCTCAAGAAGCTGCAACGAGGAACACTCTTGTGAAGTTTTCGCCGAGTAAGAGTTTACTGACTTTTTTTTGATTTTTCACACCACCAGCCTATCGATAAATGAAGGGCTAGCCATTGCCTTCAGTGCAACGGGGCTGTCACTATAGCTACGTAAATTTCTACCTTTGGTGGTATTTTTCACCACTTAGGACCGAAGATATCTAGGCTTTGAACCTTACTCAGGGCTCTAAACGTAACATCCGTTCACGGATCGAAAACCATACGAAAGAAAATTACGTGATACGTCAGTCGTATAAGCTGAATGGGATAAAGAGTACATTGACGTATGACATAATCCGAAAAATGTTTACGTGACGAGTAAAACGATATCGTATGTGACGATTCGAGCCCAGTATAAGTTTTGGAGTCGTCAGTCCAGATTATACAATGCCTAAGCTTGGAATGAGTGCTGGGATTAAGCCTGTACTTAGTCACAGGGAACTAAACATTGCAGAGTCTCTGTTACAACAAAAAACGATTTTCCCGAGAAGTTTGACAAGGAGGTATCCCAGGCTTATTATTAAATGTTTGACCCACCATAACACAAGTTGATAATTGATCTGATCATAGAGATATAGATTCAGAAGAGTATCCTTGTTGACAGACCCCACATTTTCCCAAAGACCTATTAAAATTTGCTAAAATGCCGCAGCGGTTGTGGCGAATTTATTCTCACAATAATAAATCTGAACTACTACTCCTGCTTCAGACCAAAAGCGAAATCACACCGCCTTGAAGGCAGCCCTTATTTTAATTTTGATCAAGTTTTAAGGATAACGACAGAGCTTACTTGAAGTTATAATGTAAAAGTTAACTGGACACTTTGCTTGTAATATATCAAATAATTGCTATGCAAAGCTTCATTGAAATTTAGATGACACAGAAGCAAATGGGAGAGAATGACATTTGAAACTGTCAGGTAATAAAGTAATCCGTATTAGATAACCGAATTACCAAGAACTTCGAAGCAAAATAGATCAGTACTATGTGCTTGAATTGCGGTTAATTTTTCGACGTTTAAATTTTGCTTTTGAGTAATTATTTTTCGGAATTTAAATATATTTGCTGGTAGGTTTTAAACGAGCAATTAAAATGTGTTAATTATATGAAATATATTGGAAACATTTGCTTTTCATTCACAGCCAAGCCGATCGCATTTAAAAAGCGCAATTATCCCAATTTAGACTAAAATAGATGGCCAATAAACAATAAGCTCTGCGGTTTACATACATACATACATATAGTACATACATGTAAACAAACATATGTATATTTGTATATAAAAATTGCGAGGTCTCGTGACCTTGACACTTTTCTGCACTTTCATTGATGAGACGCTGAAATTATTCGAAAATGATGCGAGTGCCAGTCATCGGCCAAAGCCGCCCAAAAGTAAATCGTACAAACTTTTTCGATTAAAATTCTTTATCTACATAGTTACGCGTACATAAATATGTACAAAAGTTCTTAGTTTGCTTTGGCTTTGAAACATCTTCATCATCAGATTGAATTATATCTAAATAAAAACTCATCATTTTTTATAAAATTTTTTTTCTAAGAATTTAATACCTTTTTTAACTTTTCCCCTGCATTTTCAGTCTAAAAGCCAATAAATATTCAGCATTTCAAGGTAAAACCTAAAGTAAGAAAACTTTCCAAAATACTACTCCAATTATGAATTTTCAATTTCAAAATGTTCAATCCCTAAAAACCTCGTTCCAATCAAGCGAAGCATTCCTATCTTTAAATAAAGTAAATATTTATAAAAAAAAAACAAAAATTTTGCAATACTCACGAGGTCGGATGATCCACTTTCCGGTGCTCGAACGGATTATAATTGACATCCTCTTCGTCGCCTTTCTTTCGTGTCAACACCAATGGCAACGTGGAACCGGCGGCCTGCTGAGCCGGCACATCAACCATATCCGAACGTATGAATC
>NW_016190536.1:0-3738 GCF_001687245.7 Rhagoletis zephyria | reverse complement strand
TAACTTCACACAAGCAGCAGGAAAGTATTTTGCTTAGAAATTCAGTCGGAAAAAATGACTACTGAAACTACATATATACACACATTTAAATATGACCAGTTAAATAGTTCTCCTTTTTATTTTAGTGTCAGTTCCGCTTTTATCCCTACCGTATTTGACAAACACAGAAGTAGTAAATATATCAGTTCCAAGTTTTGAAACTAGCTTTTATTGAGTAGCAGTTTATTACTTTTCCCCGAACGAATTTGTTAGTATTCAGTTTTTTTGGTAGCTTAAAATCATTAACAACTCGGCTAGGCTTTGTTGCTGAGTTTATCGAATGCGCTTTCATACTGAGTAAAGTTTAGTAGAGCATGATTGTTTGCATGTCCTACATTGAATGGTACCCTTGCGGCACTAAGTTTTCTTAAGTGTAGTTTATTGTTTGCACTCTTTCATTTCCATTCTATGTACACTTTTCACAGCGGCATATTTTCCCACTTATTTCGCTTCTATTTGGTAATGTTTTAATAAAATTTCTGGAAACACTTTTTCCATTTTTTTATTCTCTTTATATATTTTTTCTATTATTTATTATTTTCTTCTTCTACAATCAAAATTAGTTTTTTATAGTTTATTTCTACAATTTTGACCTAACATATATTTTGTTATTTTACTTAAACTCAATCATAATTATTTCCATTAAAAAGAAAACGATATTAAGCAAAGCGTGTGTGAAATGCAAAAATTGATTGTGCCACTGTTTATCATAATCGTAATACATACTACATATATTTAAAAAAGATAAACAAAAAGAAGAAGAGAAGGTTTACAAATAATTATTAAGTAATAATCTTTATTATATTTTTGCGCACAGAGTGTCCAAATCAGCCTATTTATCAATTTCGTGACTGTTTCTTCTTCGAGAATTTCGTTGCTTAAAAAACTTGATGCTTTACCGCCGATATGAATCGTAATAATTAAAACAATTCTCAAATTATAACCTTTAAAATGGTCCAACATTTTGTATATTTATTTTTTCCCGTAAAAATATTTTTGCTAATTTTATTCCATTCAAAAGTCGAGAGTTAATTTTTTCTTAACGGGACTTCTGTGTTTTTATTACAAGTAAGAGTTAGCATTCGCGTATGTAGTACAGTCAATATAGCACTTAAATACATGAGGCGATTTTCCAGGCAATTTTAAAGGCGATTAGTTGAATCAAAAGTTGGCTGCCGTGAGAAAAGCAGAGTGATCACGCCCATTACTTTTATTACGGTTATTTCAAAAATAAATTCGCTTTTTTTGTACCATAACATTGGTTAATTTACTGCTCATTATTAAGAAAAGTGTTAGAGAATTTTTCAATCGGCTGATAACCACGCCTACTTCCCATATTTCAGTATTTGAAAAAACGAAACTGCATTTTTTTAATAATAATTAACTGTTGGAAGGAGTAATCGTTATGAAAAATATAACTTTTTTAAATTAAAAATGGGCGGGACCATTCTGCTCTTTAGGAAATTGGTAGGCGGAGAAAAAAAAACCTATTTGATTTCTTAAATCTCTGTACGTGTATGTAGCTTAGCATAGAAGCACGTAGAAACATATCAAGTTTACTCTTGATAGAAGGAGAGAGAAGCAACGTCTACGTCACGGTCATGCGGTGGTGAGTTTTTGCTAACTCAGTTTTTACGTCCGTGGGTAACTGCGCTTTAATCCTTGTAGGAGTAAAGTTTGAACAAATTACGACCACTTCGTCCATATTTCCACATCTGTCCATTTGTGCGTCACTGCTATTACCAGCGATGCGACAATTAAAAACGTTTCCCTGAGAGATAGAACATTTTTATTTTGACCAAAATATTTTTCTGAACAGCATGGTACCATTTTTATCCAGGTACTTCTACAAATCTACAACTTAATAAGTCCTTATCTCAGGACGAGGTTGGACACTTTTAGCTATCATAGAGGTTCGCCATACAGTGTTTTTTTTCATAAAAGGTCAATCCGCCTCAAACTAGCTATTTTTTGCGTCCGCATATGCCGTATGCCTTATATTAACAACTTCATTTTCTTGAAAGCCGTGGTAAATCTGTCACGATCGTAGTATAGTTCTAAAAAACAAATACGGCAAGCTGTTAGAAAACAGGTAGTATGTACATACATATCTACCATACCGTGGGTACAACGTATGGATCAGGTGAATTATAATTTTCTCTAACTGGCGAGCCTTCGAAAGAGCAACGTTTTTAGATTCGCGCCCAAGCCGGAAGGATGGTTATAAGTAATGACAATAAAACAAAATTTAGCTTTCTTCGAAAATTCAATTGTGCTCCCTTTTGAATATAAACAAAAGCTGTAATTTTATCGAGAGTATCTTCAAATCATAAGATCGGTGAAAAGGTACAAAAATTGTTCCTACTTTTCCATCACTGTACGAAATGTATTTTAGAATTTTTAACATTTCTCGTTTGAGAAAATTCCCTAATCCAAGAAGAATGTATTCAATGTTGTTAATTAAATTTCAGTGTGTGTCTAATTAAATGTAATAGAAAGATAAAGTACTTTACTTTTCAGAAGTACTAACACCAATGTTGTTGTTGTTCGTGTGCCTGAAATTATCAATATTTTTGTACCGCTCACGCACTCCTCTCTATCGCTATTTCTCTCTTTTAAAATAAGGTTTACTTTACCTAGTTAGATTTTGGTTTCTTATTTTTTACTTATGTACTTTAAAAGCGTTTTAATTTTTCTAATAAAATTTTAAGTATGTATTTTTGTGTATATTTCGGTGTTAAAACAAAAAACTAAAATAGGGCACTCCTAAGGAGGCTGGAGAGATTTTTTTTTTTAAGAAAAAATATTTCCATGGGCTACAGACGTTTTTTTTTTTGCTATAAAATAAGTTGCGTGGATTAATTATGATCAAATTTTAAACATAAAAAATTTAGTTTGCAATTATAAAATATAAAGCGGTATTCACACTACAGTTACATAGTTAGCCAATATGTAATTTTACTCGAGCAATAAAAATGGAACAATGGAACGCTTCTATTAATATTAACGATTTTGTGTTACCTAAATGGCATTCTCATTCTTAACGACGAAAATTGAAGAAGGAATACATTACAAAATATCCAATCACCGACGAATTGTTAAAATGGAATGAGTCTGTTCCTTGAATTCAGAAGTGATATTACCTACGGTGATTGCGTGTGCGCTTATTGGTTTTTGAAAAAAAAATTTTATCGATTCTCTAATTAAATATTGTGTATATTGGAAGCCAATCATAGGCAAAGAATTATATACGAAAAATGCGAAATCTCTGGAATACTCAATTTGGAGTACCATTTGATTACAATTTTTTTTTTTTATTGAGAAGTTGAAGGAAGTTATGTGAAACCTTTGGTGGATACAAAATTACGATGAACAATTTTTATTATTTTTCCGTTCCCAAAGAGGTTCATGTTATAGAAAGTTACTGTTTTTATTTTCTTTATAATTTTATTTATTATATCGTCATTTGCGGTTAGAATATATAAGTTTCTTAATATCATGCACAGTTTCGTTTCCTCACTTACAAACGATGCTCTGATTTTGAATTATTTAGTTGAATTCACTTACACATGACCTGCTCGTTACATACCACAATTTGTGCCTTACCCTCAGACTGCGTTACACTTACTTAAATGCCACAAATTATTTTCGAATCGTTACTTTGTTTTTTGTTCAACCTTCTATTGAGCCGACTTGTTT
>NW_016190532.1:0-3739 GCF_001687245.7 Rhagoletis zephyria | reverse complement strand
TCGGCAACACGCATGCCAAACGTGACACGTTCATCATACCTTGGCCAAATTTTTTTTACAGATACCCGTCTGCTTTAGCCCAAGAGGAATTATTAAACTTTGGGCGCCTGGAGATTGGTGTTTATCTACATAGCAGCAGAAAGCTTAGTAAGAAATAGTGAAATTGCGGTTGTTTTTGGTTTGTTTTTGAAATTAACTTCCTTCTCAAAAGACGAAAGAGATGACACCGATGTTGCCATATACACAGTTTTAAATGTAAAGTACAGTTTTTAGACAAGCTAACAGATTTTTGAAATTACTTCCACGTTAGTACAAATTAAGGTTTATTAAAAATTTCAGATTTGAGCGAATAAATTTGAATATCTCTTTTGTTTTTGGAATTAAATTTTCAAGGGAAAAGGGGCGATGGAAACGCAATACCTTCCTCTTTTGAGAAAAATGCGGTCAGCTCCATTCCAAAAAGACGGCTAAAATACCTTAATAATAAGTCCCTTCGGCTTTGAAGGCTACAGGTTTTTTTTTATGAAAAGTTTTTTTTTTGGAAATACAGTTTAAAAAAATCTGGCGACCTTAAATGATACATGAGCGAGAAGGAAATATACGTGCGATTGCCGTTCACTAAATCTACGGTGCTCACCAGTACATAGTTCCACTGTCACACTTGTCGCATCGTTCAAACTTATTACAACGCTTTTATTTTTGTGTTTATTTCCGCTCCTGTTGACGACTGCAAAATTTTCAAGAACTCAGTGTACAAATAAACATTCGAGAATAGCAAACTGAGACCGACAAACGAATGAACAGCGAAAATATTTCTAAAAACAATAGTTTTTAGCCAACAAATCGCATTTTTCTCCCCGCGGCATGAACGAACACCTTATAGCTTATCGCTTGGGGGCTATACGTCAGGTCCGTCAGCCAGGCAGTATTTACGTTTAATTGAACGTATGTGCATATGTATGTATGTATATGCAATGCTCTCGCTCACTGCAAACAATTTTGCGCGAATCTCTAAAGAGAATATTCCGGGATTAGCGTCAATCGGGCACAATTGGGCATTCATTTGCTGCAACTAGTCTGATAACGGGTATTTTTTTAGAGATCAATTAGTCTCCGACTAATTCCTTACGGGTATTTGGTAATTGGTAATAAATCAGTACCCGGACTCATCACTAAGGCGTACAATTAATGAAATTTCATGCGCGACGTTGGCATTTGCAAAGAGTGTTCGCTTAAAACCGGGGGTTTCTGTTCGAATCGCAGCTGGCGTAAGTTTTTATTTTTATTTTTTAAGAGCGCATACCGGATTAGTCGCATTGTTTGCAGGTTTCAAAAAAAATATTCTATATATTTATGAATTCATTCTTCTCCTTCTTGTATATATATTTGTCAAAAACATTCTTACATTGCAAAAATCTTCAGCCGTCGAGATTTCATTATATTTTCCTTTCTCTGGCTTGCAGAGCGTAATCGCTTTTTTTGGTCTTTGCTAGCAATCAGAAGAAATAACAATTGCCAAGACTGTTTGTTGTCTGTCTTTTTACGCGTTCAATTTAATGTATGTGCACCTTCATCGTGCTTCTGAATGCACATACATACATACATATTCGTGGCCCACGCCAGCACCCAGTAGCAATGACAATTGCGTAAATATTTGGCTTAAAGAAAATTTGTGTTACTCTGATTCATGCAAACAAACTGGCAATCAGTCAATCATTTCTTGCATCAGTCACTGTTCGCTATACATACATATGTATGTATGTGTGTGCATATAAATGTACATAGAGTAGGTACTAGCTCTTCTATGACCGTCAGAGACGCAAGTCAAAACTTCAGATATGTAAATATGTATTTACAAACATGAATAAATCATATGTATGTATGTATGTGAATGTGATAAAAAAACGGTAAGAAAATTAAAAAGACATATTTTCTTTCATACGTGCACATTTTACTCCTTAAGTAACTTTATTTCCGAAACGATGTTATGCCATTACCGTTATTTGTCAACGTGATCGTTGGTGAAATCTTGTGCAATCGGTGCAAAACGCAATTGGATTTTCAAACTACGTGAAAAGTACTTTTGATGTACATCTGTATGTATGTATTTGGGTATCAGTGAAAATCCACTTGTGATATAAAAACCTATATGTAATTTCTTAGTTTAAAATTGCAACCCCCAGTTTGATCACGCTTGGGTGGTTGGAGCAATGGCGACTCTTCACATGTGACCACACTTGAAGATATACATAGATACATACATACACATGTACCAGTATGCCCAACAGGGAAAGCTGCTCGTTGTGCGACAGTCGCAATGGCCGACAGAGCAAAGCAATGTCGTTGTATTCCTTAAGTCCCAGTTTCAAGTCCTGGCGAAGGATTTTTTTTTATGTAGAGTTTTTATAGTAATTTTTAAATTTAATTAAGGAATATTTTTTTGTTTTTTATTTTCTTATGGCGCAAGTATTTTTTCCCATATGTATGTTTTTTCTGCAATGAAATTAGAATTTCAAATTTGCTATTTATATTTAAATTGAAATAATTATATTGGCTTACATTGATTTAATTTTAAAAATCTTAACCACATCCATTTTTGGTTTTGGCAATTCAAAGGCGAATGTCGCTGCCAGGAACTCCCAGAACGCTTAAGTTCATCGAAATTGTTGAACTGGTAGGCCATCGCTTTATCACTACGTACTAGTTAATCAACTGGTATTTTTACTGACTGGTTTGGCTTTTCACTGCAGGGTACATAGCACACTAATTCGAAAACAATCACAACTCAAAATTTGTCGAAATTGAGTTTTTCTATAAAACAGTTCACAGACCATCTTTGTATATCTAACGTCTGCCAACATTAATTTCTCCTTCATCAGCATGTTTCTTAACTGGAAAACGATCTACTATGAATACTGTGTTTTTTTTTACTTGCGCCTCCAGAACATTTGGCATTTTTTGAGTTGTGTCTGTTTTTGATTTAGGGTGCGATATGTCCGCCTGTATAAAGTCAACGATGCCAAGGCAGTTAGTTGTCTAGATTGTTTATTGGTAGTCAGTCTGTCCGTACATACACTACCTCAAATCACTCAATCGTTACGCATTGAATGCAATCAAGCCAAAAATATCAAATTACTCTTATCGAAGCAAGACGGCGAAACGCTTCGCTCGCCACTGTATGTATACTAGGGTGGTTCAAAATCAGTAAAGTCGGAATTGTAATGCTCTCACCCTCTAGGATTGTTGATTATCGAAAAAAAGTATTCCCCATTTTTTTTTTTATTTCGAAATCAAAAAATATTTAGAGAGCGCTCAAAAGTTTCGGTGTAGTTTTATATGAGGAAAAAAAATGTTTCGTAGAAATGGTATAGAATTCTTTAAAATCACTATTTTTCGATCGTAAAACTCTGATTCTCTTCAGGATACTTTCAATAATAATCAATTGGGTATTATTTGAGCAATTTTTAATACTAGTGTTTTTTTTTTTTATTGGCCACCCTATAGCATTTTTCGAGGCTTTTGGCGGACCTATAAATTATAGTTGCGATGTAAAAATGGTTAAATAAACAATTGGGTATTATTATTGGGAATCTCTTGCTGATAAATGGAGTTTTTTAGCAGAAAAATATTGATTTTTAGGTATTCTATACCATTTCTACGAAAAGTGTTTTTTCCCCCATATAAAATACTTGGAAACCTTTGGGCGCTTTGAGCGACCTCTAAATATTTTTTGATTTCA
>NW_016190531.1:0-3739 GCF_001687245.7 Rhagoletis zephyria | reverse complement strand
CCTTTATACATAGAGTGCTTACTACAAGGACATGATCCTTTCATCTTAGAAACACATGTAAATACGTTCAGGCTTGCATACATTGATGAAGCAAACAAATAAATACAATACAAAAAAAAAACGCTTTCAACAAACCAACGACTGTAANGACAAGATTGCCATAAATGTTTTGACATCCTTTATACATAGAGTGCTTACTACAAGGACATGATCCTTTCATCTTAGAAACACATGTAAATACGTTCAGGCTTGCATACATTGATGAAGCAAACAAATAAATACAATACAAAAAAAAAACGCTTTCAACAAACCAACGACTGTAATGTCCTCCATTTCTCTGCCAAAGATATGCATATGTACATACATACATATATGTATACTTAGCTATAACAAGTAATCGCTCTGCATTATTTTTATTATATGTATGTATGTACCCTCAAGGGGCAGCAAACAACGCTGTGGCTCCACATCTTCCGCTGAACGAATGTGTGTGTGTGTGTGTTCGCGAAATTTATTTTATGTATTTGTTGCCTTTTTAGTTGTTCACATAAAAGTTACACAAGTTTTTTCTACAAATAAATAAATCCAAGAAGTTATTTCATCGCCGAAAAATTTAAATTATGCGNGGGGGGGGGGGGGGGGGGGGGGCAAAATGGAGCGCAACAAATGTATTTGGACACACACAGAGACATGCGTATTGACATCTACATATACAAATTTGTAACAAGGATATGCCCCAGCTGAGGTGGGGGCTGAAGATGGCGTTTGAATGAATTGAATGAATTGGGCGGGTGTTTGGAAAAGCAGTAATCTTTCCTGAATTATTTGAGTCTTTCTTAAGATCATATAGGCCGCGCAGGTACCTAGCGCCTACTTTTTATATAGAAGCTTGGCTTCTGATGTGCCTGGGAGGAAGGTCGGCTTCGAAAAAATGCCTGTAGGGGCAGACCTTGCGGTAGCTTTCCAACACAAGCTGTATGCTCAGCATGATGTTACATATCGTGACCTTCGAAACTCAGCTTTGTACAAAATTCGATAGACTATACAGTAAGGGCCTATTAGAATACAAAACAGATTCTACATCAAAAAATGTATTTCAGTGTGTATTAAAAATCAGCGTTTTGAATAAATTTGCAACTGAAGAACTTTGGTTTTTATGTATGTATATAGCTTAAGTAACTACTCGAAGCTCTAGGAGAAGCTCGGCCAAACACTAACGTATGTGTAAGCGCCAATCTAAAAAAAAACTACTCTAAAAGAAATCAAAATGAAAGATAGAATCTTTCCAAATTAGAGCCGAAGCTATGAACATAAGTGATGCTCAGTCGAAATCACAGGAAATTCCATGGTGCAGCGTTCTGAAAAAGCTGAAACTTCGTTCACTGCATTCTACTAGCCTCGCAAAGGCGCAGCATCATTTAGAATCGTCTGCGCATTCGCTTTGTTCGTATGTTGTCAACGTTTTATTGTTTTCCCTCCAAGGCCTGTCGGCGAGCGATTTGAAGACTTTGTTGCGCGTTTGTACTTTATTGGCGATTGCACTCGTGTCTAGAATTTCGTGTTGTACCATCTAAAAGGGCTAGTTTTTGTATCTAGGGGAGATTTTAAGCTTCCGCACAATGAAGAAGTCGGAATGGTCTGAGATGTTACCATCCACTTTGCACAAAAAACACAACCGACTTCAATGCACATATAAAAATTTTGCAGTACCGTTAATTTCTTCGTGGTACAATGATCGGAACTGAACCAAATTAGTACCATTAGGTACCATCTTTCCGACTAAAAAAAGAATAATCGAAAACGTTTCAAGTGGTTCAAGGTTATCCGGATGAATTGATTATATTTCTTCTTTTTTTGAAGTCAGTTAAAAAGTAATCCGTAGAAGACATAACAGTAGCCACGTATTGTGCGGTCCAATTTTTTAATGGCTCTTCTGGCCTGAGTAGGTTTTGAAATGGTTCTATCCGTTACAGGCGTCCCATATAACTAGAGTGGAATTCATGAATGCATCCTTGCTATAGCAGAAATAGTCTTCTAGGTCGTGGTTTGGCTCGATACCCGCCCTGATTAAAAAAGAATTGCAAAGTGTTTCTCAGGTGCCAGAAACACTTAATGATCCCGAGTCATTCCGGTCTTTTCTTCTGGTTACTTGTATCGAACGGAATGGCGTCGAACAAGCTCTCCACAACTCTGACTCTTGTAACCATTTCGAGTGCTCAACTACTTTTCATTGCCTCCGATGTGCGTCTTGCTGTTAGACTACAAATACCAGAAGTTCGTCTTTTATGAACGCCATCTCAATTTAAAAATTTTTTTTGGGTTTGATATTTCCGCAAACTTCTGTCAAGCGAAAACGGTTAGTTTCTTTTTCTTACCAAAAAAAAGGATTCTAATTTAAGTATTACAAATGTGGAAATGCGCTTTTTATCCTCTAACATTTATCGTCCGCAAGTGACAAATACAACTTTTGCTGTCACTTTTCATTTACAATACATACTCTCCCTTTGCAAGCATCCAAGAAAGATGTAAGATTTAAAGAGATTTTTACAATGTCTGGCCATTGGAACGCTGTCTGCCTGGTCTAATCTGGAAATGTCTTTTTGGCGCCTCGAATCAATTCGACATGTGCAATTCGTCTTTGTTGAGGTCAAAACAAATTGAAATGTGTTGCAATATTATAAATGCGAATTAGAGTAGTAGACATGGGAACCATGTATACATTTATACATACATATTTACATCCAAATGCACTTAAAATTATAAAATATAAAAAAATGTTGAAATAAGGGCCAAGTAAAGTATTTGCGCCCGGGAACCCAGCAGGAAATTTTTTGGTAAGATGGACGCGCTAGAGAAAATTGGTGATTATCTCTATTATCCCTAATTATCTTTTCTTCTCATATCTAAGTATCGATATTTTAGTTTGAATGGATAAGGGCTTGATGCCAGGAGCTTCCGGTGAGCAAATATCTTTTTTGGCACAAATGTCAGAGCCACGATACGCGGTTTTGTACTTTAAACGACGATATACATATACATATGTAACAATTCAAGAGTATATAAAGTTAAAACAGAATAACGTTACCTTAAGCTACAAAGGTTCTAAGATAAAAAGACTATCAAAAACAGATAGGGCTTTTTAAAAAACTTAAAAAAAATTTTACATCTTACCAAAATCTCTGAAAAACGCAGTTTCGAAAAAAGTGTTGGCTAAGGTCTTAGTGAATTAAAGTAACGATAAGTTGTTTTCTCATGAAAAAAAAATTAAAAATTTTAATCAAAATTTAACCTCAGAAATTTACCAAGCCTTGCCTTTTCCTACCGCGTTCGTACCTGCTCATACATCCATACATACATGCATACATATGTGGCAATGGACTAAGAATTGATGAGAAAATGCTCTTACGGCCTATAGACCGTTTTAAGTTTTCCTTGAGTACCCTTCATTGCATTACCCAAAATTACTGTTATCCTCACATACCCGTTTTACGATACAAATTTAGATGTACTCTATGTAGTCGTGTACTTGTAGGCTGAGTGGGGTAGACAATCGGCATAAAACTTCGAACATTGTCCATAGTCCATCGCCCATCGTCCGACATTCACCATTGGCTCGCAGGCTCAGTGCTGCTGCAATTTTTAATTTGTTTTTTTTTTTTTTGCTGACGCAAATCGTATTGCCATAAAATCCCAGCGACACAACAGTAGCAACACCAGCTGCATCGACAATAGTGGAGGC
>NW_016190530.1:0-3739 GCF_001687245.7 Rhagoletis zephyria | reverse complement strand
TATCGTTGGCTAAGGGACAAAATGGCTGCTTATTTTCTTGCCGTAAATGCGATGGGGAAATGTGCCACTGTCCAAATTTAATGTAGAAAATACTTAGAGCGATACCACTGCCGTTAAATGGAAATTAAGTTGCACAGTTGTGCGAGTGTGTGCTACTAAATCTGGTGGCATTCTGCTGTGACATCGCCGAGAAAATAGTCGAACTCATTTTCTTAATAGGTATACTATAAATATTTGGTGTGCATTTCGAAGTGAACTGAAATAAATATCCCACTTGGATAGTTGCTATGAGAATCTTTTTCAATGCAGAAGTATATTCAAAGGTTTGGCATTGCCAAGCGAGGGGCCATCACTGTTTAGAAAAAGCGTCTTTCTATAGTTTTTTTTCTAATATTGCTTTGGCCAGATTTCGAACCTTGCTCATAGGGAGGTATAGTACCAATTCTAACCACTCGGCTACAGCGGCTGCCAACAATTCTTCATACATTATACGACTTTCGCTAGTGAATAGTGTTTTATTTTTTATATTTTAACAAAATTTTCACAAAATCGTATGGAAGGTCATGATAAACAAACGTCATTAGCTAACATCCAAAAGTATGTACATATTACATATGTACCTTAAAAAAGTACTCGCAATTCCATAGTTATATTACTCTTTCCTATTCTAATGCAAACAACATACGAAAAGTCATTAAAATCAAATCTCTACTCAAATTTTTTGCAAATAGATGTTGTTAGAGTTTTAGTTCTCTTATATCCTTTCGAAAAGTTTGTCCATTTTAAATGAGCTATTAAGCACAAAAACCATACAACAACAGAATCCAGGTCACAAGTGCGATCAAGCAAAGCAGCCAGGGGAAATGAATTGTTAACATTATAAAACAAAAATGTATAAAGAAAGTTTTAAGCGAAAGCGAACGTAGACACGCAGAGAATTTCCAGTCATAGCCACAATTTAAAAATACCAGCAGCTTGGATGACTTGCTGCAGTACAAGCCCACACGCGCATACATACATACATAAATTCTCCGCCGCCGCGCTGACCACATTCACTCGAAATTCAGCGCCCTCATATACGTAAATGTGTTGCATAACTGCAGGCGCCCAGACTTGAGCGAAGGCAAATACGCATTACTATTGAGTTTAAATATTTAATGATGTCACTAGAATAGGAATTTATGTATCGTTGTTTTATGTGGCATTGTTGACCACAGGGTGTGTCAGCTGCGGCGGTGTACTTAAGCACACAATCATCCACTAGAACGTACATTTAGAGTTTCCCCCAATTTTCGCTCCGCTCCAACCATTGTTGCCGGCTTGTTGCTGCTTGTTGTTGTTGTTCTTGTGTGGGCCAGTGAATTTGCTGTCACATCGGCTAATGCTGATTATCTTGTTTGAGGGAAGGAAGCAAAGTGCTGGTCAGTGCCATGTTGCATGTAACGCACCACCAAGTATGTATGTAGTTGTAATTGTAATGCTGGGCCATCATGGACACACGCTGGCTCCTTCGCACATACATATATACATACATACATATCAAAACACTTATTTCCTAATTGCGTTTATACAAAACCGACAATGCTGCGCTGGCTATAAAAGTAACAACTGCAGTGGGACAGCAACAACATACCGGAGCTGAGCGATACAAGGGACCATTGCTTGCATTCAAATGTCTGTTGACTACTTGGTTGTGTTTATAAGGCATGTGTGTAGTGTGTAGTGTGTACAAGCGAGCGTATTTGAGATTGTGTCGGCTATTTGCATGTCACAGTAGCCCAGTTTTTCATGCCTCATGGACACAACTTTCAATCCACAACGAAGTGTAAACTAATTTGCTATGCAAATTGAATGGCAGTCAAATGCGCAGGCGGATCAAGCAATAAAACAGCACACACACGCACACATACTGGCAGGCCGACACACAAACGAATGCATATACAGTGGCGTTCAAAAATAAGTGAATGGGTTTTTCATTTTTAATATTTGCAATGTTTTTTAAGCTAAAATTTTTTGGAAATTTCTTTAATAAAAATATCACAATTTCAAACTTTGTACAGAATTTAGAAACGTTCCACAAATATTTATTTTTTTTTTGTTGACAGCGTTTTGCACTTTTTTTCATATAAACATAAATTTCTTGAGGAAAAATACGCACAAGACCGTTTGCGAAAAAATTAAAATAAAAATCAAAGCCAGTTTTCCAAAATTTCGCTATTTATATGAAAAACCGCAAAAGCCGTCAGCGAAAAAAAATTATTAAAATTCAATGCGATTTTTTAGCCGCTCAAAACTTGCAATTGTTTTACTAAAAGTTTATAAGCCTGTTAACTGTATACCAAAAAAAAATATAAAAACTCCATTTAAAAAAATCTTAATTTAGATAAAAATTTGTTGAATTTTTCTATAGAGTTTAAATTGTATTCTTTGTTAAAGCATGAACCATATTTTTATTAAAAGAATTTCAAAAAAATTTTCGCTTGAAAAACATTGCAAATATAAAAATACGACAGACCGTTCATCCATTTTTGGCCGCCACTGGATGCATGTAAAGATGAGTATAGAAACCCATTTAAATGCTCACACTCGGACTCAAATATGGGCCATTCCATTGTGGCTGGTTGAAAATTTGAATCCAGAGTGTGATCTGTTTTGAATTATAACTACATATGTATGTCGAAACTTATGCAACAGTGAAAGCGATTTTTTTGACATTTGTATGTAGATAAATAACTAATGTGCAAAATTCCTTTAAAAAAATATCAAACAATTTCTAGCCTCTTTGTTACCATTATTTGAATGAATGCTACACTGAAAACACCTCTATTTTAATTTTGTGCGCTGAAAAACGAATTTTAGCCAAAACACTTTATTTTCAAGCCAGATTTTTTGTTTTATAAAATATATGTATATTGTACGCCTTTGTTTTCTTTAAAAATTAGGCTGATATAATTTTCATAGAAGTATTTATAAATATTTAAAATTGTGACTGATGGTGTAAAGCAATTATGTATAAAGTAAAAGTTACCAAAGACAAAAAGTAAAAATTTTTTTTTATTTTTTAACAAATTAATGTAATGTAGTCATTTAGAAAGAGACGACTACTACTGAAATAGATTCGGGCATTGAAAAATGTATATCGTTTTCCTCTTTACATGGAATAACCCATATATTTATGTACATTAGATTGGTCCAAAAAAAAAATCCGAGATGGGGTTTGGACACCTTCCCAAATTTTTCCTCTCGCCGAAAGAGGTGCTGGTACCAAACTTTACGTTTCTAAGTATAAATTTAGAGGATGCTCGTGATGCTCATATTTTGCTCTTATAAGTATTGTGTACATATATTAATCAAAAAATTGGTTAAATAACCTAAGAATATTTCAAATTAAGATTATCCAAAAAAATATCACAAGCTTCAGTTGTTATGGCAACAGTCGCTTTCTATAAAAATCGCAAATATTTTTGCCAGTTTCAAAGCAATCCAGTAGCGCATTTTCAAGTTCATTGAGCACCCTGTATTAGATGCAGTAGAAAACTGAAAGTTGGTATAGATGTTACAAATATCAAAAGGAAACAACTAAGGGGGTGTCTCGCTTTCCGGGATTAAATTTTTTCCCCCCATACAAAAATTTGACCACTCTAATGTACATATTCGCTAGTGTGTGAATGTGTGCAGTAAAGCAAGTGACACTTTTGCTTGCGACGAAATATTTGTTTGCATCTTTGAAATTAACCGT
>NW_016190529.1:0-3740 GCF_001687245.7 Rhagoletis zephyria | reverse complement strand
CGACATTTTTTGGTAGAAACGAAGTCACCATATGTGGTTTGTTTTAGTTAATTTTTTTTTACTATGAATTATCTTTCTTACTTAATATTTTATTAAACTTTATAATTTTTAAATTAAATTTAATTTAAATTTTATTACAATTGAAATTTTAAAGAGTTTAAAATTTTAGAATTTAGTATTCATATGTAAATATAATTTATATTTTTTATGTTATTTAGTTCTAGTCCAATTCATTTAATTTAATAAGTATTTTAATGCTATTCAATTATTATTTTTGCCCTTTTTTAATTTAATTTCATTGCTTTTTTATTTTATTTCTTTATTTTTATTTAAATTTTATCCTTTTTAATTACTTTTGCTTTCATTACCTTTTAGAAGTACGTTTTGGAGAAATTTTAATTGTTATCACAAAATCAAAAACACAAATTTTTCTTCCATTTCGATTGCCTCCTTTCTCTTTTCGTGTTCGATTCTAAAATAAGGGCAAAAGGGAGAAAATTATTGGTTCGTTTCTTAAAATTTCACACTCTTGTAACTCAAAAAGGCATATTCTCTGGCGTTTCAAGCTTTGTCAGGGGAGATGGTTGTCCTGAAAATCAAATGGGTGCGTAAAACGATAATATTATGAAATGTGTGAGCTGGACAAGGGGCCCTTTTACAGGGTTGAATGTAACATCAAAAATATTTTGCACCGTGCAAGGGCCACATTTTTTGGTAGAAACCATTAATTAAACTGTAAACACAACTATAATTTTTAGAAAAAAGATTTTTAAGGCATTAAAATTAATATAAAATAGATTAAATTAAAAAAGAAACAATAAAATAAAAAAGAATAATAAAAAAATTTAATAAACCAAAACGTTTAATTAAAGTAAACAACAAAAGATTAAAATTGATATTTATAATAAATTTAATTTAAAATTTAAAGATAGAAAAAAATTTTATAATGATAAAAACGAAAATTTTTCGAAAATAGAATTTATAAAGCCAAACAAATAAAGTCTAACTTAAAAACTTAAATGAAATAAAGTAAAATAAGATTATACAACCATAAAATTTAGCTAAAATTCAGTAACAAAAACTTATAAAATGTAAAACAAAACAAAATAAAAAAATTAATTATATATAAAAAAAGTAAAAAATCAATATCTATGCAAAGCCAAAAATAAAAATCTATAAAAATTTTAAGAAGCACGTATGTACGATTTTTTTTTAAATACACTGTCGCCAATTTGGCAAAATATTGTAATTTTTCTAGAAAAAATATTAATAAAACGAAGTGAAATTATGTACATTAAATTAAAAAAAGAAACTATACTTTGAAGCCTTAATTTTCACCACTCACCTCAAGATAAACATCGCTGTCCGGATTGAAGGTGTCATTCACCCGCTGAAACGTGTAATTCACATGTGGTATTGAGTGTAAAATGCGCACCAATATGCTGGGTTGCTCCATTTTGTCGAATGAAATTCGATGTGCGGGTGTGTATGTATGTATATGTGTGCGTTGATGCTGCAGTTATTTCTATTGTAATTTGTTTTACACACAAATTTCACTAGCTATTCAACATTTCCTTGATTACAATTTCAATAAATTTTGCACATACAAATAGTAGAAACTTGCACGTTTCATAAATAGTGCTTGTCTACTTTTAGGCGCATTATGAGAAAAAAAAAAACGAAAATGGTGCGAAACAAGCTAAGAAATTACACTTTTTCGCTTAACTTTTGACGTCACAATAATGTACGAACGCACGCACGCACGCACTGACGCACTCACTCACTCACTTACTCACGAAATTATAGTGACAAGAGAGCGCGCAGGCGAAGTATGCACAGTTGGAACGCATGTGCTGTATACGATATGGGTTTTTTTCTTCGTATTTGAGTGTGTGTGCGTGTGTGTTGAAAAACGTGCTACGTGCTATTGCGTTATTTATGACTTTTTTAACACAATTTATATTTTGGCTAGCATTTTTACACGCTCTCTTGCTTTATTTTTACTTGCTGCTGCTGCGGCTGCTGCTTAAATCGTAGCAGACTATTGGGCGCTAAAGCGTGTGGGTATGTGTATACACCGTTTTTTTAGCTTCTTTTGTTACAAGCAATTCGTTATGTTGCAAGTTTAAGTGAATTTTTGCACATTTTTGGGCACAAATTTTGACGTATGGCGCACAATTTTTCACACTACTGCGCTGAGTGCTGCAGCGTTTTAGGCGATGTTGATTCAATTTCAATACATCGCTGCTTTAAATATTTTTTTAGTTCAGCACTTTTTCAACAGCTATTGCTTATATATTTAATCGTACTCTTCACAGTTGTTTTTGCTTATTTTGCGCTTTCCACAGATTCTAAGAAATCTAGCATACTTTTAGGGGCATTACAGTATCAGCTGCTCAACTTCAGACAAAACTTTTACTGCACTAAAATATTCTCTTCTATGTGTTGCGCAAATTTTCATACCTATCTAAAGCGTAGCATACTTTTACGCGCTAGAAAATTTTCCAAATTTTTATGTTTAATGAAAATATCCTCTTTTTAATATTTTCGCACTCGAATTTTTAACAAGTCACAGCCTTCGCGTCGTCTGCTTGCCTTGCCCAAAATTTCTTCACTTTCCGTTTTACATAATACATTGCATACTTTTGGCCGTTTGCCACGCATATACATATACACATACACAGTCAGCGTCTGCCCTTAGTTTAGCACACTTTTAGGCGTTAACCTGCCGATGTTGGCTCAGCCACTCAGCTGTTTTGCATTCGCTTTGGCTTTGCTTTCACACCAAATTGCCAAATGTAGCATATTTACAGGCGCTAAACGGTGTTCGCCCCTACATACTTACTTTTGGGAGTTTTTTTTTTTTTTGGTCTTTGGGTGCACGTAAACTATTTATAGCATAAATTTAGGCGCTGCAAAGCTATTCACGTGACACACAAAATCTCGGCGCACACGAACGCACGCACCTGCGTACGTACAACACGAATGTAAATATGTGAGGAATTTGAAGTATGTTGTCGTCAAGACTTTTTGTCGGTTTGATTTTCGTGAAAGTGTTTATGTGATGTATATATGTATGTATATTTTTTGAGCCAACATACATACATGCAAATCTAACACGGTTGTTGGGGCTCAGTGAGTGTCGCAGTCAGCGTCAACATCAACGCTGCGCACATTTTCCTAGTATTATCTGTTGTTGCTGTCGTTCGGGTCTTCTTAGCTGCCGTTTGCGCTGCACAGCATCCTTGCTATCCTGTCATTTCGTTTGCTATCTGCTGCTAGCTAAACAACGCTTGCGATACGTTCCATACGTTCCACGCCGCGCTGTTAGCGTCACTGTGCGCTCCTTGCTACTATCGCCTGCCGTCGTCACAGGGGAGGACTCACCGCCAACCGCACTGACGCTTTCGCCGTCTCCACCTCGTACGCGCGCACTCGTTTCTTGTTTCTGTGCTAAATTTTCACTTTCGTTTTCACACCCAAAAATTTTTTTTGTTGCGACTTCGCCAACAACGCTTAGCGCAGCCAGTTATTTGCGTTCTGCATAGATTTTTTCATCGCGTTCAACTTTTTCGTACACAAATTTCCAATTCACTTTAAATTTTGATAATTTCTTTCGTTTTGCAAACACTTTATAAAGTAATGATTTTTTTTCGCGTCACATCGTTCGAAATTTTCATCCGCTTTTATGTTCGTTGGACAGCTACCTACGCTGTGCTGCTCACTTCTGTCTATGACTG
>NW_016190528.1:0-3740 GCF_001687245.7 Rhagoletis zephyria | reverse complement strand
TTAAGTGGAATGTCATAAAGCTGTTGGCAGTCAACCGACCATAAAAATGGCGCTCGGCGCTTAGGTGAGCACAACGGATCTTGGGCGGGAATTGCACGGCTGCAGATAAAGTGAAAGATTATCACGAATCGTGATTAATAAAAAATCGGACATTTAAAATTTTTGTAAAATATGTTTCCGAAATTTAGTCATATAATTTTTTAAATCCAAATACATGCTATGCTTACCTTTGCATATTTACTTACATACAGATGAGTATGTATATGATTATTTCAACACGTGACCGCCTCCTATTTAAGATTCATATTGCAACGCTGGCGGGGTGACCTTTTCAATTTCCGCTACACCAATGATTTTTTAACATTCCGAAAACATAAAACAAAACCGCTCAGCAAGCGCACGAGACTTACAAAACCGGATGGATAGATGCATAAATGGTTGCGGCTAGCTGTAAATAGTGGCTATTCGATCATTATCTAGCAACAGCAATGGGGCAATGGCACCTGTTGCGAGTTGAATGTGAAACTTTGAATGTTACCACCACGAGTGCAGAAAATTGAGCTTCGAAGAAACTCTAAACTCATAAATCTAAACGAAACACAAGTTGCTGTGGTAATTGATTTTTATTTATTTTTTTTTAGAATCTAACGGTCATTAAGTTAAAGTACACACATTTAGCTATAGATACATTTGTAACATATTTAGCGCCTTCAAGCCACTGGTTTGATAGTTTCGGATCAGTTAACAGCATCATAATCGCTAAGTACGTACGCGTGTCTTGGCTGGAAGTCGAGTTTTAATTTAATAATGTGTGCTTACAGATTGTTTTTAAGGTTTCCTTCTCATTTGGCGTGATTTTGTTGGAGTTTAACAAAGGAAGCCAACTGTGCCAACTGTGCCAACTTACGCCAATTGGAAATGCCAAGTAAAGACAAGTCCTACCACCAGCGGGTTGCGAGTTTAATACTTTCAGAGCTAGAGCGTCGGTGTCCATTCAAACTAAATGGCCGAGCCAGCGGAGGTTGCTTTTATTTTTAACACTAGACCCAATATGCGCTTAGGGCGCCATTTGTCAAGTTCAATACTGGAGTTCCTATTGTTAGCATTCGCTGATCTCTGTCATAGACGGTCCCAAGCCCGGATTGAGAAAAGAGGAGGGGAGACAGGGGGCTTTGGGGTTTCCAGGGTACGGGCTTGACCAACCCATCTACCCCAGTCAAAGGCCACCAATCCTGAGTCGGTGGAGGCTCAACTGGTAGAAATATCTACTGCTTTCGAAAGTCATACCAAAGACTTTAAAATGGTACCACTAGGAGTAGGATCCCCCATAGTATCCTATATTTACTATGGTCCGCTCTTGATTGCGGCCCTTCGGGGAGTATCGTGGTGGTTGTGGCTCAATATCTAAATGCAGGTGGAACCAGTAATGGTTCAATGTGTAGTTGCATTGCTACAGGATGTCGGGATCCAAAGAACGGCAGAGGTTTAGGTGGGCGACGAACCCTACCAAGGTGGTTAATGTGTCCTATACACATGCCTTTTGGTACCGAAATGTTTGCATTCGTCGGGATGCTTGCATTTCGTCGAAATGGTTGCATTTCGGGGCGTTTATCATCGCATTGAGTTGATACATTGTCGTTGCTTGTCGGGCACACGTGGGGTAAGGTTGTTTTTTTTTTTATCAATAGGTATCCACGTTAAACCCTCACACATCTGTTAGCATTCGTTATTGGGTGCTGTTATATTCAACGATCTTGCGATAAGCTGTGCCCTACCGACTGGTATCATCTGTCACCTAAGTTCGGTTAGGTTAAGGTGGTTGCTCCAGTCAAGGGGCTCACGTAGACCGTGAGCGTTGGTCTTTTGTGCTACCACTGCCAGGGGTAACTGTTAAGTTAAAGGCAGAATCCGGACCGGAAAGTACGAACCCAAGTACCTAAACCGCAATCTAGCAAAAGCAGCATAGTGGTAAGAGGAGGTGCTGATATGAGGTGGGTGAACTTTTCAGTTGATCACTCCTAGTGGACGGCATACTATATCTTCAAAGAAGGCGACAGTCATCTCGCTTCTATGTACGTTCTCATGTTCGGGTTTATGTTAAAGTGTAAAAAAAAAAATAGTTTTTTTCCATAAGCTTATCAATAACGCTACATATATACCATGACAAAACTCCCTTGGGTACCAGCAGTCATTAGGGAGTTTTTAAACTTTCCGTCTAAAATTCCTCAACAGTATCGTATTTGTGAGACACATATTTTTAGATAGGTATTTAATTTCCATAAATCATCATATCTCTAGCTTTTGTGAGGGTAAATAGTTCTTATCTTCAGTCGGTACGCTAACTTTCCTTAAGTATGCGCTGTAATTTTTGTTGTTTTTGCTGGCTGCTGTATACTTCTATATACTTGAAGAATTTTTTGTCATTTCCTGTTTAAAGTAAATGAAAATAAATTTTTTGATGAATGCAACAGATTCATCAACAGCCATAGCAATAATGGACAGCCGCCACGGCAACGTAGTTGTATGTAAATATCTTCGGCAACAATAACAAATGCATCGTGTGCGTGCGTGCGAGTGTCGATGAAAAAGTTTTGCTTTTCTTGCTTCCCTGCAGAAAAAAATCTGTGTTAACCGTACTTAAATACAGTGAAGCTCGATATCTAGTATTACAAGGGTTTTGTTAATTGTAGATTTATTTTATTTCGAGCAAACAATTACAATTTCCCTTTTGCGTTTTTAAAGGAAAATAATGGTAAATTTTTTGTCCTATGTTTTGTATTATTTGGGCATTGCAAACTTAAAATTTCAATGTGTTTTTAGATCTCGAAAATTCGAAATCTTCTAAAAATTTCAGAAAATATAACTCGAAGTATTACAACAAAAAAACCCAGAAAGTATCAAAACTTTCTCAAAATTTTTGTTTTCGCTCTTTCGCCATTTAATTCCACAAGGAACAAGCTTGATCCGAAATACACCCTATGGAACCGCAGTCGATGCGCCCACACTTTGAAGGCCTCATGCATGATGGCGTCCTAAAGTCTGGTGCAGCACCGCTAAGGGACTGCCTTTGCGTCCAAGTAGCTGAGCTTCTGAGTAGCTTGCTTCTATGACTGCCATAAATCAGTGTGACTGCCTAGACTTCTGGACTATGGTGTTGCAGTGGAAAAGGTTCGTTTCCTTCGGTCTGAACGTCATGCTGAGTCGCATGAGGTTGATGAGTCCGGACGGTTTGGTGGCCAGCGTTGCCTACTATAGTGCCTCGTGCAGCATTTATTTAAAAAATATGCACCACAATGCCGCCAGCCTGGCTATAAGTTTTCCTACAGGAGTTATGTTAAAATATATATGGCACAACCATGCATCCATTTATACATAGTATATACATTGGGGCGGAACAACAACAAAAAAAATATGTCAGCATCCAATTTTTGTATTGGGAACCCACTAACTTTGTTCTACGCACAAAATCCACGAATATCTCAAAATTAAAAAAAAATGAGGTTTAATTTTTTTAATTCGCAAAAATTCGACAAAAATTTGAAATTATATAATTCATAAACTCGCTCAGTTAGAGCTGGTCAAAATAAATATTTTGTCGAATTTTTGCTGTTAAAAAAACTTTAATTTTTTCAAACCTAAATAATTTGTTAAATAAATTTGAAATTTTCGTGAATGCCTTTATTTTGTATGGAGAAAAGAATAAAGCGGTGCCGCGTGAAGTTGTTATTTTTAAGGACCAC
>NW_016190527.1:0-3740 GCF_001687245.7 Rhagoletis zephyria | reverse complement strand
ATTTAATAAAAATCATTTCTGCTCCCCACTGTATGTATTTATGTATGGACATACATACATTTACATTAAACACACTATCAGTCATTTGCGCGCATGCTAATTTACTCTTTGGATTTTCAATTTTCGTACATACGTACATACATACATATATCTTTTTAACTAATAATATGCGGTATTACATACAGCCGTACCAAACAATAACTAATGCGCGTTTATAAATAAACTTGTAATACAATAAAACTATGCATTACATTAATATGCCTGGACATACATATACATATGTACATACATACATCCAGCTTATATGTAATTCGATTCATAAATGCCTGTATACATACTAACATACATTCATACATGCAAACATAACGATGGTCAAATTAATCGCTTTTATTCATGCAACTTATGTATGTATGTATAAAGTTGTATGTGTATGAGTAAATCTCATAATTGCATTNCAGTGGCTTTTTTATTCGTGGTGGAAGGGAAAAGAAAAAAGGTGCGTAGTAAAATAACAAATTACTTAGAAACGGTAAATAACGCAGAAAAACGCCAAGGCACGATCTGTATACCGTTTATGTAGATTAGGTAATTTTCCCAAGATATTTACAATACAGGTTTGCATTATGAATGAAAAAAAATCTAACTTTAACATGAAAAATGTCACTTAAGCATGAATCACACGATTTCTACATGTGCTGTGTTGTTTGGCAAGTTGTTATTAAGATGAACTCGTTATTTCTAGACAACACCACTCTATGTCTGCTAAAATGTATAAATCTGTACAAATGTACAACTCATGTAATCCCTGCTTTACACGCAGTGTACAGGTATGCACATGGCGTATGAGTAACATCCTTTCTTGCTTATAATCACGGTGACCATCCGTCCTGTATTATACGGGGCAGTCCTCTTTTTTCGTCCTTTGTCCTGGTAATTTGTTTATTTCATACGGGACACCAAATATTCTGTATTTCTTTTAAGGCCCCGTATTCGGTATTTTTGCGCCTTAACAACTAATAAAAATGGCATGCCTATGAAACAGTTTTTATTTTTAAATCAGGATGCTCGTGGTTCGAATCGAGGAGCACATATCGATGTCTGAGTGGAAGATCGACCTATCTCGGCAGCCAGTTCGAAAACGCCGTTTCTCAGAAAACTTTTCAGGAACGCTCTGCTTCAGAATTTCATTGAAAAATATGGTTAAAGAACGCCCTATGTCAGAATTCAGTTCAAAATCGCCCTATCATTTTCAATGTATTTTCGTTTGAGTAAGACTGTAAAAGTAAAGAAGTTTTCAAAGATGCAAGGGAACGCTTTGCAATTCAGCTCGTTCTGCATTGTGCTTGGTCGATATGTAAGTCTGACAATAATCCGTTGAATACCACTCGCGCTTCAAAAGTAGCCGGATATTTCTATCATGTTTCCCTGCCTAGGAGTGTTTGAAACACATATTGCGGAGTGAATGTCCCGAGCACAAAGTACAAAGTTATGGAAAAATATTCAGCGAAAGTGTGATGTTACTATTTAGTTGTGCTGCATTCACAAAATATCGAAAAATTAATGCCAAATAAAATGCTGTTTCAAGGCTAATTTGTGGAAAAAATTAGCAAAATTATTTTTTGTCCCGTATTCAGTTGCCATAACTATGGTCGCCGTACTCATAATTCATCCAAAAACCCATTACGCATTATCCTTTGACCATTCATAGTTTTTTTTTATTTATCCGTCGATTTTTTGTTTTGTCAAAATTTCGGGAGCAAAAAATGTATTTTTTCGTATTTCCATCTGTTTGAACTTTACAACGACATAAGCAGAGTGCAGCAGAATATTAAAATACAGCGGCTCCGTTGGCTTGACCATGTCGTTCGAATGCACACTGACGCCCCAGCTTTGAATGTATGCAACTCGGAACTTGGTGGTGGAAGAAGAGGAAGCAAGGACTTTGCTTCAGTTGGCACAGAAGATAAACATGCATTGTTTAACTCGGCCAAAATCGCTTAGGCGGTTACCTCGCCAAATAATAGGAAAAGGAAATATTACTATTTTCTGAATTGGAAGTTTATAATTTGAATAATGCAATACGAAAGAATCGCCCGAGGGATAATAATTTCGTTGTAAAGCTCATACAGCTCTTCGCTCCATCATCTGAGGTATTCGAATTCGCCAATGCGTAAAGGCCCGTAAATCTTTGGCAAAATCTTTCTCTCGAATACTCCAACAGCCGCCTCATCGGATGTCGTCACTGTCCAAGCTTTTGCGCTATATACCAGCACGGGCATGTTGAGGGACTTATAGGATGCTGTTTTCGTACGTCGGGGGAGGACTTTACTCCTGAATTGCCATTCAGCCTCGGAATTGCTACTCGTACCTCGCCATAGTCAGGCGGTACAACATCGACTCAGACATCATCTATTGAGGGCTCGTGTTCGTTTTCTCCGCAGCTTTCAGTGCTGCTACCATTTCTTAGGGTGGAAAAGTGTTCTCCCCATAAGTTAAGAATCGACCACTATTTCGCCATGGTTGTTCTCACAGCATCTCGCCCTGATCTTCAAACCTTCCGTAAGTCGCCTAACTCTCTGATAAAATTTTTGTGCGTTTCTCCTATCGGCCAGTATTTCAAGCTCTTTGCTTGCGCGTATTTTAGCCTCTCTTTTCTTATTGAGTAAAATACGTATCCCTTCCCACTTCAGTTCCCTATAAGGTGTGAGTGTTGAGCGGCGAATGCAGTGGCCGTCTGCTTTGATTGCAGCTTTTCGACGTTGAGCTTTCCACATTTTTTGCTGCACAGAGGCGGGTGCGTATCTTGGCTGCAACAAGATAGTGGTCCTAGTCGATGTTTTGCCCTCGAAGTGTACGTACGTCTAAAATACTGGAAACGTGCCTTCCGTCTATCACAACATGATCGATTTGCCACGTAGGCTGATGGATCCTTATATGTTTGAACCTACCACTGCATACTACCATATTGAAGAAACTTGCTTTGTCGCGGATTGTAACTAGAGGCTCGTTCACCGCAGTGAACTATAGTACTCGCTGACGGAGTCTCTCTCCGACCACAAGTCCAACACCGAATTAGCGTTTCTTTACATGGCAGCTGTAGTAGACGTAGCAAGGCCCGAAACATTTTTTGCCTTGCCCCATCAAACACATTTCTCGGATGGTGATGATGTCATATTTTGTCAGCAACCATCTGGGCACCTTCTTTCTTCCTTTAAAATTTTGCCATCGTCATCAAAAGGAAGGGTCTCATCCGAGGCTTTGCTGACTTTTTTCACTGGAAGCGGTTTTTACGTGGCGGGTCCTAAAACCCAGCGCACAACCCATTTCTAAGAGGGGGAGGTTTTTTAACCGAATATACGTTATGATTTATGTAAATACATATATAATAAACATCATAGCTGCTATGATACCTAAAATGCATAAACATAAATTTTTTAGGAAAAAATATTTAAAAAATACGACATTTAAAGGCATCTTTAAACAGCCTTGAAAGCATTTCCTATGCTTATTTATATACGCCTCCTGTAAAAATTCTAACTTTTAAAATAATTTATTTTGAATTGGTGATGACGATATAGGAATATTATCGAACTAAGTGCCCTCAAAGTTTTGCAACAAAAATTTGCGTGTGCGAAAACATCAAACAATGAAATCGCCAACAACATTCCTGACACGCCAAGCAAACAAGGCGCATCGTAATAAAAAAAAGTAGCATGACAATAATAAATATTTTTTTTTTT
>NW_016190526.1:0-3740 GCF_001687245.7 Rhagoletis zephyria | reverse complement strand
TTTAAGCTCGTTCTTTGATGATATTTATTGAATTATTTTGCCAAACCGTAACTAAATAGAGAAGCGAAGGGAATTCTGGATCACAAAAAAAGAAAAACTTCTAATGTAATCAATTCAGAATATATTCGACTCGCGTATGGATTTTCACTATCTGACAATCCATACCATGATTCCAGAAAATTATAAAAATAATAAAAAAATTATAAAATTATTAGCACCAATAGTTGAATGCTCGAAAATACAAATAAGACACAATACTCGCTGGTGTAATTTTATATATAATATTTTATATATGTGACCTGGTCTACGGAAAGGGGGCTTAGGTGTCAAAAAATCAATTTTCACTTTTTGGTTGATTCGGATGGAAGATGAGATGCTTTTTCACGTGGTGAAAAGCAGAAAATCCTAACTTGCTTAGAAGTGTACTAAAAATGTAGAGAAAGAAGAGTAAAAACGAGTAAACGAAACGAGTTGCTTACTTTTAACAGCTTTTTCACAGAAAACTAGTTTTCGCACGTAAGCTCCCTTTTCGTAGACCAGGTCACATATATAATTTTATATATATAGGGGTCTTCTCAAACACAATATTTGAATTCAATTTTTTTTTAAATATATTTGTTGGTTTCCCTTCACATAGTACATTTTTGCTTGAATCGCTATTTTAAATGACTCGTTTTTTTACATAGGTGGTCCCCAATAGCCTTCCCTTAATTGCAAGGAAAAACACCATTCACTATTAGGCTACCTCAATAAACAAGTTTTACAGAGATATTAAAATAGTTTTTACCATTATTATCCTAAACTAAATTTGTATGCATATTTCCCTCCAGTAGGGGGGTTTCAACAACAGGAAGTATCTCCTGTTATCAAACAAGCAGTCAGTATTGACAGTTACAATTTCGAAAAGGTAGAGAATTTCGTTTACTTGGGAACACTGATAATAATGTCAGCATCGACATCGAACGCAGAATCACTCCTGCCAACAAGTGCTACTTTAAAATTTGATTTTGCAATAAAAACCAGTAAGTAAGGCTTTTCTCAATCAAGCAGTGCCACAACGAACCTATTGTGTCTAAAATGCAAAGTGCTGAAAACAGCCCAGCTTTGCATACTTTTCAATCCCTGGTACTTTTATAAGCTAAGCCAAGAGATGTTTTATCAAATGCTCACAGATATGCGAATAAATTCTGGCGGCTTTATTTAGTAAACTTTAAATATTAATGCATTTAATGTTTATGAATAATCGATACTGACCGCAAAGATCTTATGAGCACGGTTGCCACACGACAAAATTTTTTTTGACCAGAATTTACAAAAAAAAGTTACCAAGTAACTTTTTACAATAAACTGTAAAAAATATGTAAGAATATATAAAAAGTGTTATTAAAAGAAAACTAAACAAATTAATTTTACATATGAGGCCATGAAGGCCAGAAAAAAAAATTAGTAATATCGTCGCTAATGTGCGAAAATGCTTTTTCAATTACGATACCTTGTGCATGCATTTAGAACAGCGATGGGCAGAGATAGCTTTTACTCTGCTCTCGCCTATACAAAATGTATAGAAAGCTTAAAAGAGCTTTGCCCGCGGGCAAGGTAGTGCCCATCAGTGATTTAGAATGATACGCAAATTGGCAAATCTTCCAATTTCGAGTCTTCTTAGGAGAGGATACTGGCTTTACAAAGTGTCGAATCCCACACTTTTTCCTAATGCCAACAACATTTTTACCTAAAAATTTCATTGCACCTACGTGATGCTACATATTATAGTCAATAGTCTTTTTTTGCACTATCGAATGGTCGTTGGCCACTATCGATATTCTTTCTTTGAGGAAATATACATATTCAGTCTAATTCTGAATACTCTCAGGGAGTATGTTCTCCGGGAATTTGTTTCTCCCGAGAAAGAAATCCTCCAATAATTAACTCCCAGGGAGTAGTATTTTCCCGAAAGTTCGGGTGGAGAAAATTCGAACTCCGCAAGAGCCGTTTGACACTTTTTTGACAGCTTAACTGCGCCATTTAATATAAAAAATCCTCAGGGAATTTTTATTCTTGATAGGAGGAAAGGGAAAAGAGAGAAAACTCCCAGGAAGTTTTTGACAGAACTGGCCTGATTGTTTAAGTATATTATATGTACTACTGCATTTATTTTATTTTTGAAAATGGGAATTTGGCAACATTGATTTGCTTACACATCACTGTTTTTTTTTACCCATTTCCGTGTTTTACACGGTTCAAGTATTGGAATTCAATTCTGATTGCTAGTGGAAGAGAGGGATCTAAAGTTATCCGGTAACATACCTAAAAAAAAATATATATTCCGACGAATTGATAACCTCCTCTTTTTTTGAAGTCGGTTAAAAACTAGTTTGAATATCTTTTTGGAACCTTACTATGGTGTTAGTGCTTCTGCGTCGATGGAAGAAACTGTTGATATAACCCAGGGTTTGTCATATTTTGGGGATGCTTGCATATCCTTTTGATACTTTGAATGGATAAATAATCATGTAGAAGTCGGGGTAAGGTTCGGCTATTTGTAAAATGATTTGGGTTCTTGTAGCATCGCTAGAAATATGGACTTTTTCGTAAATTTTGGAGTGAGTTCTATGCAAAAATATTGTGGCCGGAGTCGACTGATGAAAGTTTTTTGTAATACATACTGTTTTCTTAACGTTTACAAGCGATTTGTTTTTCTACGATTGGGAATTTCAGGTTTTTATATTATCGGTTTAAAATATTTAAAAAATCGAAGAGGAAGGACAAAGTTACTGAAAATCGCTATATAACACATATCTAATTCTTCGGGAACTAAACAAAAATAAAAGTTTATATAAATAGCTTCGTCAACACATTTTAAAATGATCCGATGCTATCGATAGTATCGATAGTTTCAATGCAAACTATCGAAAATATCGAATGGGATGACTATCGATAGTTTTACAGCTCTAATAGTCAAAGAAAAATAAAAGGCCGTGCCTCGGGCTATTACCGTTTCGATTCTGGTAATGCATTTTAAGGTGCACCTCAACTTTTTTTGAAATATCAGTTAAGCTACTTTGGCGCTGAAGGCCTAATATTATACATTTACATACGTATATAAATACATTTTTATTCAATCTGTGTACATGAACAAATAAAGAAGAATATAACAAACATTTGGGAGTAAAACAACACATAACTNGCTGAAGGCCTAATATAATACATTTACATACGTATATAAATACATTTTTATTCAATCTGTGTACATGAACAAATAAAGAAAAATATAACAAACATTTGGGAGTAAAACAAACAAAGTTTAGCAACGCACCCGTTTCAAAATACACTTTTCATAAAAACGCGCTTTAAGCTCTTGTCTTTTGAACGGGATCTAAGCCTCAGAACAAAAAGCAGGGTACGGAGAATATTTAAAATATTATTTGTATTCACAAATAATTATTTACAGCAAACATTTGGCTCTAATTAAACGCTTTTTAAAATTCTCGATTATAAAAAATTCTTTTTATCATTCGAGCTAGAGAGCACAAGCGCAACCACTTTGAGCAAATAAAAATACGNTAAAATTCTCGATTATAAAAAATTCTTTTTATCATTCGAGCTAGAGAGCACAAGCGCAACCACTTTGAGCAAATAAAAATACGAACAAATTAAAAAAGACTGTCATATAACTACGAGATATTCAACACAAAAAAAAACAAAAATTCGTTCGCAAATGATTCAAATTAATTCTTTCTTCT
>NW_016190525.1:0-3741 GCF_001687245.7 Rhagoletis zephyria | reverse complement strand
CGCCGTTATGAAATTCTTATGTAAAATCACCCCCTGATTTTCTGGTAAAGAGAAAAAGTTGAAATTTGTGGTCCAGTGTAATCAATAGGTATCCATGAATGTGGACAAATACAACTACACATTCGGCATTTAAGGAAATTTCGTCTCTTTAGCCTACATTGAATTTCTGTAGCCCAACAAATCTCACCCATTTGGTTTTGTTGTCGCCAGCGAATGCAGAACAAACATTTCTTCAAATTTAAAAAGTAAAAATTTCACTACTAAAAATTTAAAAATGTTCCTAAAACTTGCAAAGAAATGGAAATGGAAAAGAAATATCACTGTTTTTGTTTTTAGGAGTAGGGTGGGAGTGTCATTGATAAAATTAGAGTGAGATAAAGTTTTTCTTAGGTAGTTTCATTTATTTGCATTCGTTGTTGTTGCCGACCACTTGACTTTTAACAAGTTTATGACATTTAACTAAAATAATGCAACCAGATTCACTAGCAGAAAAATTTTTGTTTCTTGAAAAAGAAAACAAATTTTCAAAGCTAGTGAAGTTGATGAAAATATTTAAAAAAAATTCTTGCACGTTTCCAAACTGCAAGAATTCGGTACACCTGTGTAAAGGTTCAAAAATAATACGAACTAATGCAGTTTGATAATAAATAGCTATATGCAATTTATAAATTTGGAGGTGGATTTTGCGCAAAAATTATATGGATGGTGTAACCGGAGTTGGACTGATGAGGTTATTTTTTCTATCACGACCGAAGGCCACCAACGCGGAAAGGAATTT
This sequence comes from Rhagoletis zephyria, assembly GCF_001687245.7. Lineage (NCBI taxonomy): Eukaryota > Metazoa > Arthropoda > Insecta > Diptera > Tephritidae > Rhagoletis > Rhagoletis zephyria. Next base: position 2,963 of record NW_016190525.1, on the reverse strand, counting down.
TGCGTAAAAATACTGCTGATGGCCTAACACGAGTTTAATTTTTATACCCGAGCGCACTTGTGCACAAGGGTATTATAATTTTGTTCACATAACGGTTGTTTGTAACAGAGATAGATATAGACATAAATGATCAGAATGAAAAGAGAAATCGATTAAGCGGTGACTGTCCGTCCGTCTGTCCGATATGTCAACAAAATTTGGTAAGTACATAGGTTTCCCTTTATCCAAGGTAGGTTGGGATTGAAAATGGGCAGAATCGGACAATAACCACGCCCACCTCCCATAAAACGGTATTTTCGAAATATGCAAAAACTACGATATTTCCGCAAATACTGGATCCAAATTGTTGAAAGTTGGTATGCGAAGTAGAAATTTAAAATAAAATAAGACAGTTACATATGAAATTTTTGGAAAATGGGCGTGGACCCGCTCACTTACGATAAAAAGCTGTATCTCTGTAGTCCCTTTACCAATCCCCACCAAAATCGCTGAGAACATTACTTATACCATGTCCCCACCAAAAAGTTAACCATCTCAAATCGAACTTAACCACATCACTAACTATTGCTGTCCACACTGCGGTTTGAGGTTTATAAAACAGTACAAATGTAAAGAACAGTGTTTGGACCACCAAAAATCGATTCCGGACTAAATTACTGCAAAAATCGGAGCAAAAACAAATTTTCTGTACTAGATTGAATTTTTTATTTTTGTTTCTGACATTAATTGTTTGACTAAAATATTTTCTATTCATGCAAAATAAGAACGCGGGGCAATGTAAGGATAATATGTTACATATTTAGGTAATTTTTAGCATTTTCTATATAGTAGAACGTATCTAACACTTAATTTTTTAAAAAGCAAACCTTTTCTACTTTATATAAATTTCATTCTACATATATTTTTTAACAAGTTAAGTAAAGTTCTGCATCCGCCAATTTGTACAGCCATACATCAAAAAATAACGAAGTTACTTTATTGACGCATTGCTATGAAAGAGTTACTTTTTAACAGTGAGATTTGGCTAACTTTCAATTTTTTTACTGAAACCGGTGGTGAACACTCAAAAAACGGCCCCAAGAGGTTTTTAGGAATAGGTTTTTTTCAAAAACCGGAGTAAATCTAATCTGATCTTAGTTGAATCCAAACACTAATAGGGAACGAATTCTTTACATTTTAACGCTAATGACCCATAGATGGCGGGAAAACACAGGGTTGTATCAGACTTTCGACGTGGTTTCGAGTTGGTTAGCTTTTAACCATCTCAGTGAAATGGTTAAGTGCTGTCATTTTTATATGGCGAAACTACGCTAAATCAAGTGGGTTATCGGGATAACCAACTCAATAGCCATAACTACGTGGTTAGCTCCGGTGGGGACATGATATTAGGGTTTGACTAAGAAACCTGTTGAAATCCGACAAGAACCACGCCCACCTCTCATATAACGGTAATTTACAAAAATGCGAAAACTGCGATAAATACGTAACTATTTAAGCTAATTTACTCAAAATCGAGATATGCAATAACCTCTTAGCAGGAAATTATAATTAGGAAAATTTTTGGAAAATGGGCGTGGCACCGCCCACTTATGCCTACAAATGTGTCTCTCGGTAACCGGGATACCAATTTCTACCAAACTCGGCACATTTATCAACCTTGGCGTGAAAAAGCAATATGCTGAACATTTTTGAAATCGGACTAAAATTACTGCCACTTACCATATAACGGTACATTTTATAAATACGAAAACTCCGATTTTTTAATAAGCTAAGACGCCAACTTACAACAATCACTTAACAAAACACAAGATGATTGATTACTTAATACGTAAGTGTATATTGATAACCGCCTTACCGATTTCACCAAACCTGTTCCAATTATTTCAATAAATCATAGTATATTATCGAAATAATTGGAAAAATACTCTTGCTTATCATGCAATTTACTGAAAGGTGAAAAAACGATATTTAATATGTGTGCCGGGTATATAATGTTCGGTTTCGCCCGAACTTATACTTCTTTACTTGTTCTTTGCTAATTTTACACCATTTTGAAATCGCCCCCGGAGTGCCTGTTGAAGGGACATGGAGAGAAGGATGACTTTTCTTAAATTTTATACTATGCTCTTTTCAATGAGTGTAGTTTTAGGTGACACACCCCTTCTCCCTCCGCTCCCCATCAAAACATCCTTGTACAAATAACCGAACATTTCCCACGCACATCATTAAATTATCTGATGCATTGTTTGATTCCTGTCAATGTGGCAAGGTAGCTCATAATTTTGCACAATTTATGAAATTTCAAAACTTTATTCTTTGTCAAATATTTTGAAAAGAAACTACTTTCTTTTTGTACCAGGCTACGGCCCAGCCAACTCAAGAAAAAAATGTACATAAAATTAAAAATATAATTTGCTAAAAAGTTAAAACGTAATTCAAAATAATCAAAATTGTGAAAAAGTTGTTTTGTCGAAGGTTTATCTACAATGCAATTTCCCTCAACATTCATAAATAGTCCTGCGACATTCCTTATAATTCTTCGTATTTTGAAAACCTGAAGTTCCGTTTTATTACTATCCATAAAAAGAATTTTTACAAATAATACACAAAATACCGAAAAATATCGCCTTTTACTTCTTAAAACGGTAATTTTCGTCACAAATTATTGGTAATAAATTACTTTAAAGAGACAAGTGTTGAAAGTTCAGTATTTTAACTTAAACATTTTAAAACTGGACATGCAGGACTGTGCGCGTTTATCGATTCGAGAAACTCTGGTGTTTTGGGAAAAAGCAAGAATCTTCCTTTAATGGGAAAATAATTGCATACTAAAATTTAAACGATTGCACGGGGAATGGCGAGATATCCAAAAGTTTTCTAGTAGGCCGAAAGAAAAGTCAAATAAGTGTTTATTATATCGTCTGCTGAGTGGAAGATCGACCTATCTCGGCAGCCAGTTCGAA
>NW_016190524.1:0-3741 GCF_001687245.7 Rhagoletis zephyria | reverse complement strand
AAAAGATTTTTAAGCATACATAAAGTGTTTATGCTTTATTGAAAATATAAAAATTCTTAAAAAAATGCATTTAGTTAAAAAAAAAACTGTTTCTCCAAATGTGGGATTTGTTGCGATTTTTTCCCCACAAAAATATTAGAAGATTGTTTTTTTATATTTATGGAATTTTTAATAGACCATGTCGGCAGATGTTGACACAAATGGAACGGAACGATATGCTAAAAAATTTTTACTCAAATATTTCTCAAACCGTTCTTAAGTTGATAAACAATGTTTGAGAAAAACTTGAGAAAATATTTACTTTTAAATGATAAACAATGCTGAAAATAAAATTTAGAAATAAGATTTTCTCAAACATTTGAAATTTTGTTTCCATGTGTTTGTTGGGATGTAGGGTAGAAATATGTTTGCTTATTCACCTGTGTGTCTACTATAAAGTAAAGTCTTACCGTTGATTTTCCAACTGTTTGTCGTGCCGTCCCATAACAGTTGCATTAGGGGAATAAAACCTGACCAAGGCAATACGAATGAAGAGAAAAACAAAAACTAAGTCCAATGCAACGGCACTTATGTACTTTAAAGCCGTTAAATTTGATTGCACAAATGGCAGTAACCACAATTACATGCTTGTGAACATACATATCCCATGTAAAATATATGCTATATAAATATATGCACGAATGGATATGTAATAATTTTTGTATGGATCGCAACAGATATGGGAAAGAATAATACTAGCATATTGAATATGAAGACTAAGATTAAGTGCGCATATTCATTGTACATATGTATACATGTACATATGTATGTATGTATGTATGTAGGTTTGCACTTAAATGCTTGTTGCACGAATATGTTTATAACAAATGATTGCTAATTTCGCACACGTCACCTTGGTACGTTTGTAAGGCCATAACACAAAAAACATTTTACCTATTCCCTTCTGGTTGTGCGTATGTATGTATGTATGTAGGCCAATGAATATGTGTTAAGAAATATATATATAATTAATTTTGTATTCACTTGTTCACCTGTGTATCTAGTACTTTAAACAACGAGTTATCAATATTGACATGCGTTCTTTTTTTCAACTTGCTAACATTTTACCTTCGTGAGCATTTTAATGCGAAGTCGACATATGAAAATTATCGCCGTCGGCTACTAACTTATTTATGTACGTGTGTATCTAACTAAATACTTGAATGTAGAATTTACTCTATTGTTAAGGTACATAAATTGGCATTTGATGGTTTTGTGTACCTTAAGTGGATACAAGTAATTTATTTACTTTTTTGTTTGTTTTTTAAGCGTTTCATTGTAAAATAAGCAAACATGCATTTTAACTCGGAAGTGACATATCTACAATTTATGTATGTAGGTATTTATATGCAAATATACATATGTATATGAGTATGTTATTACTTAGACTTGAACTTGATGAATATTGGCTTTGATTATTTGATATGTGTTAATGAAACTATAAAACGCGACGAGTATATGACGAGTTTATTTACAATGTCAAATACGAATACATATATACGGACATTGAGCCTTTTTCCAACGAAAATAATATCAACCCTGTAAACCTAATATGTATATAATGCCCCACACAATGAGACCGGAATCCGAACGAAACCGACCGCGGTCCATAACCGGCCAGAAGGACCTTGTAACTTAGCATGTGGGGGTGTTTTCCCAGCACTCGCTGAGCCGACAGTAAACCCATCTGTCTAGCAGCAGTGCGCAGGTTGCCAACGGAACCCTGTCCGAGATGATGACCTCCAGAGTACCCTGTCTAGCCAGTTTATCGGCCCTGCAATTTCCAGTGATATCACTGTACCCTGGAACTCAAATCAGCTTGTTCTGGAAGTATTCCGAGGCAGTTGAGAGAGAGGTTAGGCATTCCGCGACCAGTTTTGAGCATGCCCTCCTTTCCACAGTACATTGGTGCATAGCCGATAGCCGATTGCTGCCTCATTTATGGCGGCCATAAAACAAGAAATTATTAAATTTTTCATTTCAAGAATACCTTTTAAATTTAATAAATAAGTATAAATTTAAATCAATAATTACTATACAATTAAATTTCCAATTCATTATACAATTTTAGCCCCATATTTTATTTTTCAAATTTTCTCTAGTTCAATTTTATAACGGTAGCGCTGTTTCTGAAATTTTTACATGCCGTGAATGATACTGCTGAACGGGGAGTTCAATCAGAGTTTAATCTATAACGAAGAACATAAACAATATTTATTACAGGATGTGCAATGCATGGGAAGCAATTTCTGGATGTTAAAAAGTAAACATTAATATTACCGCCAAGTCAGAAACGAAACTAGTATTTATTATAAAATAATTCCAAATGTAAATATGTATATAAAAGCAAGCCATTTGTAATTTATAAGCAAATCACGTTAAAATCTAGTAATTTCGCATTGTAAACTCTGTCAATAAATTAAATAGAAATGAAATAATTTACCATAAATCAAGAACCAAATGAAGAAAAAAAAAGATTTTTCATTTATATAGGCACAACTGTTGAAGATATTTGAAAAAATGCCTAAAGGCATAAAGTACATAGAAATTATGAAAGAAAATGTGAACGTATGTACTTGGTTTATGTGAAGTAATTTGATCGAAACAAAGTAATTAAACATAGTTTAAGTATAATAAATATCGTCTTAAGAAACCTTGACTGTTGATCGGACGGCATTTGCTCAGCTGTACACTCATTTTTCCCAAAAAAAAAATTTAATACCGCAAAATCGAATTGAACCCGAAAAAATATTTTCCGTGTTATTTGTATAGGAAGCTGAAATTTTAAAAGACCTAAGCCTGTGATTAACTTAATATGTGTTTTTTTTTCAAACGGCATAATTTTTTAACCGACTTCACAAAATGGAGAAAATTATCAATTCGTCGGAATTTTTATTTTAGTTTTTATGCATGTTACCGCACAACTTAGAACTACGTTAACCGATCGCTATAATTCCTTTTTAAAGGAAAGATGTTACCTTACAGGTGGTACTAATTTGGTTTTAACCCGATCATAGGATCATGAAGAAATTAACGATAATCTTAAATTTTTATATTAGAATGTAAGTCGGTTTTGTTTTTTGCTTAAGAATTACTTGTTATTTTCTATGAAGTATCCGATTTTCAGGTCCCACAGAGAAAAAAATATATACCGCCTAAAAATGAAACACCCTAGTGTACACATTCAAACATATACGGCATATTTTGGGGACAGTAACGCAAAGAATTATCATAATCAATTCATCAAAAGTGGATCAATGTTTTAATAATTGAAATATCATAGCATTCTGCCAGATACAATGTTGTAAGCCATCACAGACATGCTGAAAAATAAAAAAATGCTCACAGGCTGGATCATATTACACATACATTTGTACATACATATGTATATAAAAAACTTTATGAAAAAATTAATAATTGCATGCAAAAGCTGTTGTTGGTGAATCTTTATGGATGCAATTGTTACGAATGCATGAATACATATGTACATAGATAAGTATGTACACATTTATTTGTACATACCAACATATCTAAGCACATTTACGTCATTCATACAGTGTTGCATTGTGTGCCGACCTATTTCACGTTTTATAAAATAGCTCAACAGCCTAGCAACAACAACACTGAAAAAGCGATCGACAATACAAAACAAATGAGTACAAAATAGCACAATGTTTCTGTGGGAACAAGAAAATATGACAA
>NW_016190523.1:0-3741 GCF_001687245.7 Rhagoletis zephyria | reverse complement strand
ATCTTCATTTTTGTTGGCATTATAATATCACCGTTATGCTTATTTACTTACATTTTGTTACCGATATTGTTATAAAGGTCGATTTTTTTAATCGATACGTATCAACAGCAGCTATATATATTTTTGTCCTTATCCTAAAACGGATATCCGGTTAGATTTTTTATCGATAATTATACCAATTGCTATAGTCACCATATTACGTATTTATCGCAACCTTTAGCATAACTGATATTGATTTCGATTTATTTAGCGATATTTTTAACGATAAATATCTTTTTTCTTATCGATTTTTATAGTTTTCAAATTATTTATCGTCATCATAACCAGCATAAAATTGTCACTGCTACTATGGGAACGGTTATTATCATCTATGTTACAAAGGCTTTTATTCACTTACTCAGACGATATTACACTAAAAGTTTTACCAACTATATTTCGAAATAATTTTTTGAAAAGCTCATTGGTCATAACAAATTGCTTCTCAAGTGCTTTGATTCTGTTTACGTTGCTGGAAAAATACATAGCTGTGTCTTAAAAACTAAGATTCATCTAAACATTTTGCTTTGATTTCCGAAATTTTCGAAATTATTCTAAGATATTACTCACGATGCACCTATTGAGCTTAAAGAAATTAAATACCAGAAATATTTCAGTAATGAAAAAGGCAAGTTGGAGCTGTTTGAACAATTCGGCGCTATGTATAAGAACCGTGTTAGAGAATCCCTGGTCTAAGTAGTACCCAAAAATCTACTTTCTAATATAATCGGCCTTCGTGCTTTTATATACCAGCTGGTGCCTCGTCATACCTATATGAAAAACTTTCACTTTAAACTCCAAGTGACGCTCTATGTAATCTACTCTATATATTTAATATCACTGATAAAATTCAAAATGATATGCAGTGTTACTCTCGATGCACTTAAACCCTTTAATCATCTAAATCTCTAAGTCAAATTTCAATCATTATTACAACATTTAAATATTTAATGCCAAAGCAAGAAATCAGTATTCAGCTGCCAAATGAGTACCTTTGTGCAATAAATTAATTACCAACGTCATTCAAAGGTAAAACACCTACACGGTATGGGCGTGCCTACATATATGTGCATACAGTAAACTTCTAGGTATGTATGTACTCATTTGTTTATATATGTATGTATGTATGTATGTATGTATGTATGAATATGTTACAGGCATGCTTTTAGGCACCGAAGCTCATCGTACATACACAACTAGAAACAAAAGTGAAGGCAGCAAATGCATTGCCACATAAAATACTCCCTTATGGATAATTTTGCTAAATTTGTGTTGTGCAGAACCTTGAAATTCCCAAATGCAATTTAGACTTAAAGCACAAATGAATTAAGCCAAAAGGCAAATAGGGAAACAGAAACAGATGAAATAAATGAATAGGTAAAATGCAAATGTGAATATGAAAATGAAAATGTAGAGAACTGAGAAAGCAAGTCAATGGAGGGGAAAGGAGAGAGTGCTAATGAATAGGAAATTTGCTGTGAAGGCAGGAATTTAAAGACAGTTGAGGGAGCGAAAGAAAGCATGGATGCAAGCGTAAGTGAGTATATCAGTTAGACAGATAGAGACAGAGAGATAGGCATGGAGTGGGCGATAGAACTTGAAAGCATAAGCAAATGTGCTACTGAGCGCCAGGTAGAAAAGTTTCTATATGTACATATAAGTAAGCACATAAGCACAGTCGTTGTGGTATAAATTATTCCACATGGCATGATTAACACTCAATTATGCAACCGCTAGAATGCATTAGGCCGAGTATGATTAAGTATGTGCTTGTTTGTTATTTTAAATAGGCATGCGGTTGTGTTGTTATGTGAATAGGTCTTGTATGCCTTGGCAACGTAAATTAACATAATAATTCTACAACCATTTAAAATCGATTAAAAGGCTTTTAACACAAAAACACACCAAAGGAGTTGAGAGTATAAGAGAGAGAAATGTCTGGCATAACATAACTTGCCTAGGCAATATGAAGGCCATAGAGCAATTGCTATACATAAATACTGGCTGTGGTTTTTTTTACTTAATTGATTAATATGTGGGATTGAAGGTCCAGCTCTTTGGTACCCAAGTTATGACGGCATAATATACTTAGAGATCCCAAATGACAACTACGTCGTTGGCTGGAAGCGGTTCCCATCCACTTGAGAGAACTGTCCTGGTAGCTGGACTTGCCAAAGGCTTTAATACCCTTCCACGATGTTGGGGAACACTGAGGCAATCTCGGCCACAGAGACTAAAATGGTGGCTGGCCAATTAGCAAAGTGGTGAACATACGACATTACTTTTTAGAGGTAAAGCTCCAAGGCCTAGAATAAATCAGGAAAAGGTACCAAATAGTGGAGTATTTTACCCGCCATTGTTCACTTCTACATCTCAAAGCTACATTAGCTACTGGAGGAAGTATTTCTGTTGTCCTACACTAATGATAGCTCATCACTAGCGTCCAAGAAGGGCACTGATGACCTGTATTGCAATGTAAACGGGTATTTCGCTGATATTTCCAGCTTCTTTACCGCCCGGAGCCTTATCTCTTCCGCCACGAAATCAACCGTGCGAAATTTACCAGCTGAGCGAAGGAGGTCAAGCGTAGTTATCCACGTCAATGGCACTCAGACTTGATCCCCTCGTATGTAAAGGTTCCCCATGCGTCGCCAATCACTTCCTCCATGATAACGATTGAGGGAGCAGCCGTCTGAGGCAAGGTTTGGTAGTACCGCTACAACAACAACAACAAAACCAGGCCATAATTAGATCTCAAGAGTGGCAAGAAACACGCAGCCTCTAACTATTCTCAGAGGTTCTGCTATTAATTAACAGGGGCATATTACTTAGAGTGCATTTAGAAATGTGCGCCAAGGTACTGAAAACTAGTGGTAAATTACCGGAAAGTAATGCATGACCGCACACCACCAAGATATTGGTATCATTAAGTACAAGGGTTAAGGCTTTAGGGTGGGAGAGAAGGAGTGTTTTATATCCCGCCCTACGTGCATCAGCTTNGCACACCACCAAGATATTGGTATCATTAAGTACAAGGGTTAAGGCTTTAGGGTGGGAGAGAAGGAGTGTTTTATATCCCGCCCTACGTGCATCAGCTTGCTTAAAAGTTTATGTCTCAGCTCAACCATACTCGCTCCGTGTGCGCCCTCCATTAATGTGTGTGCAACAGTGAAATTTAGTAGTAGTACGTATAGTAGTACGGATAAAATAATTCGCATAGGCACGCGCTTAGTCATGTGAGATATAAATGCACCTACATAATAAGATGCACATAATACTCTTTGTGTATGAATGTACTCACAGATACATATGAAAATGTATGTTTTTGCGTCTGGTTGCATTGAAAGCCACGCGTTATCACACGTGCTCCTACTGCTACATATTTCCATTGCAATAACATGGCAACAGTGTAAACACTTATCAACAATCAGTACAGACATTACCAAACAAGCATTCGAAAACTCATACATGAAAGCTGGTACACGCACTTACACTGTTGCATAAATGTGTGCAAAATGACACCCTAGACTGGCGGCAGTAAGCGGCGGAGAATTTCATCGACTGTACACCGGTTGATATTACTTTGCTGAATCAATGCACTTGTGTGGGAGCGTGCGTGACTTTGCCTGTATGTGTGTGTGTATGTGAGCAGCGTTAGAACTTTACTACGAGGGTAGTAGATTTACTACGATTTTTGAGGAAAAT
>NW_016190522.1:0-3741 GCF_001687245.7 Rhagoletis zephyria | reverse complement strand
TTTACATATCGTTGACCTATTTCCAAAGGATGCCACTGTTTTTCGGTCTCTTTCTTTCTTTTCTCTTTTGATGAGTTTTGGCTCCATAATTTCTGTTGAAATTGTCGTTGCTAGTAAGGCAATTCAATGTAGGCCCTTTCCTATAATATAAAAAGAATCCCTTGGCGTCCAATACGAAGGTTTCAACTATGATACTTTAAGCCCATGCATATAGTAAGTATGCATGTGATATCTTAATATCCCAATGTAGTAATTTGTTATTGGTTTAGGAGAATATTCCGGAGGCGGCATAGTTGTGACTGTGTGGTATACTGTGGTGTACATTCCATAAGGGATAGACCGCTGGAACTTTCTTAACTCTCTCCTCTACATTCTCTTTCCAATTTAGTTTGGATTGCAAAATGGAGCGTAGGTATTTCGCTTTGGACTAAGTTGAAAATGGCAAATTTTATGCCTTTTGTTTTAAGCGATCCAAAGGAGATTCGCTAGTACTCCTTGCTGGGGAGTGCACGTGGTGTTACGTTTTCCCATGGATCCTGTGGTTATTGCTGTGTTGAGTACTCTACTATCGAGTATGAAGTCAAGAGCTAAATTGATATGTAATTTCCATTTAGTCACCATGTTTTAATCAATATCAGTTTCCAATAAACGTAATTTATAACACAATTGTTACATAAAATCACATTAGTGTCAAATTGCAGTCCTTTGACTGTGTGTGTAGCAGGTTCCCGTCTCACCACCGAGATTTGAGTACATACCCATCTGTGAAGCATCTTGAGAAAATACTTTTTAAATTAAGTACCAAACAGCGAGAAGAGCGTTGGAACATTGCAGGTACCAATGTATTTAGTCCCGCCACATTAACTGATTGTAATACTTGATAGCACTGGCTACCTTCTCGCTATCCATATTGTCATCTTCCCTCGACCCACGAAGCCGATAGGCTACTTTAGTACGATAGACTTCGGTCTATATACCGTCCTGGAGTAGTATGTCGGAGTCAAATCTTTAAAATTAAAGCAACAAAGTTTTGATCTCTCAAATATCTCCCTTTTTAGGTTAGGTTAGGTTCGGTACTTGAGTCGCTTCGTCTGTAGACCCGGATATCGACACAGATAGTGGTCAAATGACTCTTCCTCATCCTCATCATGGCAGCCTCTGCAGAGAGAGCTCGTTGGTATTCGCTACCGCTGGAGCATTGGTGCTATAGCACAGTATCCTGTGATGGCGCCGGTAAGGACTGCAGTAAGATCGATTGAGTTTCAGTATGTCCCTTGTCTTTTTCCTACTCAGCCGCGGCCATAATATTCTTGTGGTCTCACAGTCTTCCTGTTTGTCCCACAAGTCATTCCTTACGGCCACGGTGTACTCATTAATTTACCGATTTCACTATTCTAGATCCTATTGCCTTCAGAGCTTCCTGACTGTCTACAAAAATAGTGGCTTTGTCTTCTGGAACTCTACTACTAAATAGAAGACGAATCGCCCGACAGGAAGACACTGCAGTCGTTCGATAGGCGAAAGAACCGTTTGCTCTGCAGGTCCTTCGAGTAGACACCGGCTCCGGTTCCTTTTCCTCCCTCTGATACTGGTAGTCCTGCACCCCGTTCTTCTTAGGTCGGGAACCTAATGGGTATCTTCATAGTGAAGTCCCAAACAGGCGTAATGTAATCAGTGTTGACTTCTATATCAGCTTTAATTCCATTTAGCCGGTCTCTTTTAATTTCATTCAGCATTGCTGCATGCCCGAAATTGCCTGCATTCCACTTATTGGCTTCTCTGAGTCTTTGAACCTTTNTATTTCCCTTGTTTAGAGCTCACCAAAGGTCCTTTTGCACGTGTAGTATGCTGCTAGAGATTTCTTGAATCTCTCCTCTAAATTCCTTTTCCTATTTAACTTGGAGTCCAGAATCATTTCAAGGAATTTTGCCTCGGAGGAGAGTTTGAAAGTGGATTCCCCTAATTTCGGCAGAGAAAAAGTGGGCACTTTTGTTTTCCTTGTAAACAATAGCAGTTCTGTCTTGGAGGCGTTGAGCCCCAACTCATTCTGGTTGGCAAACTTAGAGATATCACCTAATGCACTCTCCATTAGTTCACTTATCGTTGACAGGAAGTTGCTTGTGATGAGCATAACTAAATTGTCTGCCTAAGCGACCAGCCTTATTCTCTTGGTTTTTATAAATTTCAAGGATTTCGTTTACCACCAGGAGCCAGAGGAGAGGGGTTATTACACCCCCTTGAGGCTTGCCCCTGGTGGTTTTCTTCCTAACAGATCGTGTGCCTAGGGTGGCGTTGATTATTCTGCTCTCGAGCGTGTAGTCAATCCATGCCACCATAGGACGCTGAATACCGTGCTCAGAGAGTGCCTTACTTATCGCATCCATTTTAACATTATTGGCGGTATATTCTTTAAGTTCCAGCGATTTTACAAGAGTGCCTAGCACTTCGTTGAGGGCACTTTCAACAGATCTACCCTTGCAGTATGCGTGTTGGGCTGTGTTTATTGTGGGGATACTAATATTTCCCTAATATGCAGATCGATTAGTCTCTCCAGTGTTTTTATTATGAACGATGAAAGACTTATCGGTCTGAAGTCCTTCGGCTGTGAGTGGTTTATCTTCACTGCTTTTGGGATGAATATAACCTTCAGCTCCCTCCATGCTTTCAGCACATATCCGCTTTCTAAGCATCTTGCGAAAATGCTTGTCAAACGAAGCACCAGAGCCCCACATGAGTATTGTAGCATAGCGGGAATCACGCCATCCGGTCTCGCTGCTTTGAACGGAACGAAAGATTTGCTAATTTAGATATTCCTCCATCTAAAGCTGCTTCTACGAGAATATCGCAGTTTGCCTTGAATCTACGTCATTAAGTTTAATCTCTACTTTGTAATTGTCGCTTTCTCCAAGAGCGTTTTCTTCGCATATACACAAGTTTGCATCAAACGCCTACAACTCTTTTGATTTCCTCTTTGCTTTTCTTCAATTACCAAACGCAACACAGGTTAAAGTAACAACGAAAATTGTTAATTTGTTGAATATTAAAGTTATTAGCAGCAATTTTCATTCTTCTTTTTTTCATTTTATAAATGTTTGTATTCTACTGGAATTTTTGCAATTTATGTATGTAGAAATTCGTTATTACATATTAAGAAATTTATATGAATAAGTAAGTTTCTCTTTGCAGAAATTGCCGGCGACCGACCGAAGCAACAACTAAACAAATAACAAGCATTTACCGTTCGACGATATGTTTTGTTGACTGAGCTGACAACCCCACGCTACCACAGCAACAATCGCTGCCTACAATGAAAGTTCTTAAGTCATGGGGGGCATGAAAAAACCGACTGGCATCCGCCTTCGCTTCGTCATTGGGATCCAGCCGCTGAAAGCGGTCACGTTGATCACCTCAGGTGGAAGTCGTCAACGAATTGGACAAAACCAAACGCCTCAAACGTCACCGCGCTGCATTGTTGACATTCAAAGTGAATTTAATTTAACAGTTAATTAATTTTCGTCATTCCTTTGCGATTTCTTCTACATTTTGTTTGCTATTTGTTGTTCTTTGCGTGTGCTTTGTGGTCTCTTGAGCATTAAGGCACTTCTGAAAAATGAATTGTTGTGGTCGCATTTGTTATCTTTTTTGGATAAATTTTCGTTCATAAACATTTTCTTCGTTTTGCACTACTTCAATTCCATAATTTCGTTTGTTCCTGTTTTCTTGTAAAATTTCTTTGTTTAC
>NW_016190520.1:0-3741 GCF_001687245.7 Rhagoletis zephyria | reverse complement strand
ACAAATGAACATACAAATATGCTAAAATATGAAGATTTTATGTACAAAACAGAAAACTTCGTTTTCATGTCATCGCTAATTATAGCACTCTTCTCGAAACTATACTACAATTTTAATATTTATTTTAATGCAATTTAGGTTTCGTATGAAAATATATGATAAGGTACGGGCTGTAAAAACTCAGATTCCTTAAGTAGCAGAGGAGCCTACGTAGGGATAAAAAAGCAATGAAAAATTATTGTTTAAGAAAAATTGTTCAAAAAGTTTGAATTTTATTAAATTTCAATGCATTTTCTTAAATGGCAATGGTAATGAAGCTTACAATGGTAGTGGTAATGGTAGATGTAATTGTATTGGTAATGCTAAAGGTGGCAGTAATGTTAATGGAAAAGGTAATTAAAATCAGGGACGGAAAATAATAATTATTTTTTTAAATTTTAACCAAAAAAAAAACCAACAAGTTGTAATCGTCGTACAACAAGTTTACCAACAACCACGTATTACGCGTTCGCACGTCCTACTTTAATTTACAATGAAGTTAAGTGCTGCTTCGGGAAGATCTGCGTTTACAAAGTCCAACACTGAAACTCCAGTCAACTTAGCGGCAGTGAAAAGCCATCCACCGATTTAAGATGGATGATTTATTACAATTCTTCAACTTCTTCGCCAGTTCAAAAATTTTATATAATAAAATTTGGGCTGAGTCCTATTGTTTTTCGCCTTTGCGAAGTGGTTCATTTCGAGTGAGGACCAGTTTTTATGCACTTGGGCCTTTCATTGTATTCATGGAAAACCCCCAAACATCATATAAAGGAAGGGAATGATAAGATATTTGCTTATAAAGAGTAATTTTTGTTCATCTAGAGAGGCCACTGCGAACGTCTGCGGTTTAAGAGTTCATTGAAGTTCCAGCAATGGGTGGTGCATTGGGCTCTGGATCCCTCACATACAAATGAGAACCTATGAGAAGTAACAGCAAGCCTCGGATCCGAACCATTCACGCTCAAATCCAACCTTAAATTTTGAATATTTAAACCCAAATAACTAAAAAGGCAAATCGTACAGAAAAGCTTGCTATCTTTTAAATAAAGAATACTGTTATAAAAACAAGCCCGCTCGTTTTGTTTCTTTATTGCTGTACAAAAAAAAAAAGTGACGTTACGGCCGACAAAAACGCCGGAGACTGTCTAAGCACGCGGACAGGAAGCGCTTGACGATCATACTATTCCTGTTCTTCATTCATTCATTCACTCATTATGCAGCAACCAATGTGGTTATTGTTGTTATTGTGACCGGTTTGGCATGCGCACATTTAAAACAAATGCAAACACAGATATACATATGTACATATGTACAAACACAACCAGCTAACAGCCGCAGCTGGAGAGAATCGATCCACAGTCATAGCCATAGCCGTGGGGCTTGGATGCTTTGCCAAGCTCTAAATGAGCTAATGGAGCGAACTAAACACAGCAAAAAGCAAAAGCAACAACAACAACAGCAACTGCACGTCATGGTAGCTGTAAAAAACATACTAACCTGTACCTGCATACATACATACACACATAAATAAATACAAGACAAAGCAACAACAAAAACAACGATAAGTACCGGCTCCAAGCAACAGCATCGCGCGCCCAGAATATTCTTGAAAGTGAGACGAAAGTGTTGAAGCAGGTTGACCGGCGCTGGACCGGACGTTGGTTGGCCGATTGGCACTCGCGCCAACTCGTCCACGTCTTGGCCGTTGCTGTGGCCATTGTAGTGGACAGCGCGGCAGCGCAGTAGGTAAGCATACCATTCCAATCGATGGTAAATAATTTGAAATGGAGAAGACCATAATACTGAGCAGAAGAAGAAGGCAAGCAGCGCAGCGACACTAACGACGTAGCAGAAATAGCAGGAGCAGAGAAGAAATCGTACAAAAAAAAAGCTGATAGAAAATCAAAGCATCGTCAACAAGTACAAAACGCGTAAAAAACACGGCGAACGGCGAACGCGGCACGCCAAACTGAACCAGACCGAACCAAAGCAGCCAAAGATGAAACCAAACAAACGCACCAACAACAACAACAACAAAAGGTACGAGTTTCCGGTCGTAGTAAAAATGACAAACCAAGAATGTGCAACAACAACAACAGCAGCAACAACGAAAGCCACTACATACATAAACGGGCAACAAAAAGAGCAACAACACCAACAGTTGCACATCAACAAAAAAGGCGGGGAAACGCATAGTAATNACACTCGATCGAACTCTGGACGTACAAGTTATACGGATGATCTGTAATGATTAGTCGATGTTGTCGATCAAAGAGAGTAGGCTGTAGAACCTACCTTTCGGATAATGCATGAGATGGTGGGCTAATCAGCACATATGTAAGTACATTTCTGACAGAGTAATGGATCATTAATCAATCAATGGGTGATGAAATGTGGATCAAAGAAAATCACACTCTGCTGAGAGCATCTTCCACACACTATTTTCAGCTCTAATCTTGAACTAGCTCTAATCAGTACTACTTAGGGGCTAGTTGGGACCGCAATCCACAAGAAAGGCAACTTCGCCATACACACCAACCACCGCAGGATCCGCCTCCTAAGCATATCTAACAAGGTTTTATCGAGCGTATTGCTTGGGAGACTGTGCTTGAGCCAGTGTGACTTCAGACCTGGAAAATCCACCATAAACAAGGTATTCGACTCCGCCAAATATTGGCACAAACCCGCGATTTATTTAGTCTGATGTTGGAGCAGATAATAAGAGTCACAGAACTGAATCGCTCAGGCAAAATTTTTTACACGACGACGACGTCAACATCAGCGGCAAAAAAAAGGACTAGCGTCTGTTCTGTTTAATCAGAATTAGATAGAGAAACAAGTGCGTGGGTCTGGTAGTGAATTAGAACAAAAAGAAGTATCTCCAGTCATCAGACAAACAGTCATAGCATACGTGTCTCGGTACCCAATTTACTGCTAGCAGTTATAAGCTAAAAAAAAACTAGAGGACTTCATTTATTAAGAAACCAGAATTAACACCAATAATAAGTCTTGAGATGGATAACGCCCATGCAGATGCTGCCGCTCTATGGGGTTTTCGCAAGAAAGGTTCTGCGAAAGATCTGCAGGACTTTGCGCGTTGTCGATGGTAAGTATCGCAGACGATGGAACAATGATTTTTACAATGATACAGTAGACATAGTGAGGCGGATTACAATATATGGGCTCCGCTTGGTTGTCCAAGTTGAACGAACGGACAGAAACGAGCCAGCTCTAAAAGTATGCAACAGAGGTCACGATGCTGGTAGCAGAAAAAGAGTAAGGCGTCTTGTGCGACGGAAAAACGGACTTGCTTCACTTAGCACTTCAATTGCTCGGACTAGTGAGCGAACTCTGGCCCTTCGGAGTGGTAGTACGCACGTCTAACCACTCAGCCGGCATGGAACCTTGATAGTTTAGTAATTTGGCTGATTGGTTAATTTATATGCATTTAGTATGGGTAGCGTTGATTATGCATAGTCAATTACCCTGTTAACTCTATTTGAGCATGATTTCTTCTAACCTTTTCGATTTTTTGTTGTTGTTGTAACAGCATAAAACTACCCAAACACGATTCGTCGAAGAGTCTGCTTACGACGGTGATGGAATATTTTGTGACCTCCCTTTTTAGAGTAATTTTGGTAGCTTGAAAAAAATAGCACGCTCATTTATTTAGGTCCGACGAGACACCTTTGCACAACT
>NW_016190517.1:0-3741 GCF_001687245.7 Rhagoletis zephyria | reverse complement strand
TATGACCACATGCATGTGCTCGACTGATTTGTATGCAGATTTTTTATGTAATTTTTTCTAGCCTATTTATTTTGTTGCGAACTTCCTTTTCGTGTACGCACCCACTTCCTTCGTTCTTAAAATTTATTATAATTATGTATATCATAAGGAATTTAAAATTTCCTCATTTCCGTTTAATTCAGTCGCTCAAAATGAATTAAAAAATAGATATAAAAAAATATTTGGCACTTACACATTTTGCGAAACGTTTGGCCGAGTTTATCCTCCAAGGTGGTCAATGTGCGTTTTGATGTTTCCATGTCAGTAAAGGACACGACGCACAGTGCGGCCGAAATCCAAAAGTGATGTCAAAATAGGAAAAAAAGTTTCTAGATAGAGCTTCTTCGTCATTAAGTTGGCAAAAAGGATCCTCTAAGAAGCGAAAACCGTTCACAATAACGGCCTGTACCACTAGTCCCCTCTTTATTTTCAGTCGGAGTGTGGCCTTCGCCAAAGCACAACATTATGGAGATTCAAAGGGGAAAGTTATAAACGTGTAAAAGTACCTACCGTCGAGTAAAATAAATCCAACAAAACCAAATGGAATCTACATACATACATACGTCTGAAGGCTAGTGAAATACTAAAAAAATTGTGTGAATGTCAACCACTATGTGGTTAAATGAAGCAGTATTAATTCGCAGTCGGATGCTGCCTTTAAACCTATTGGAGTTTACTTAGTAAAGTATTAGCTACTGAATAAAAAAAATCAGCTGCCCGAAACTGCTTCTGAAATTTTAATTTACTTTTTTAACAAAAAAATTAAAAAAATGTTTAATTAGATTTAAAAGAAAGGTTCTGGGTATGCAGTTTTGTAGCTCACTTAATTTAACTATCATAAAGTGCAAGTTTTTTTGTTGAAGGTGTTGCTCATTTTCTTCATTCATGCAAATACTTCGTATGGAAGAAAATGACTGGCACTGCCAACAAAAAAAAAATGTCAAAATCAACCGTAAGTCCCAGCTACTTTAAACTTGCACGCTATGATAGCTAAACTAAATGGACTACAAAACTGTATACCCAGAACGTTTCTACGAAATCGAATTAAAAAGCTCGAAATTTACCGGACGCAATTTGCAATTCTGACAGCGGATTAGCTCCCTTGTACGAAATTTCGAATCATTTCTTTAAAGCTTCGACTTTTGGCCGCACTGTGCGATGACAGAAAGGCTTTATTAGAAGCTTTTTTAATGACAGAATTACAACATAGCCTGCTGAGCGAAGACTTTAGAAAAGGTTTTCTTACTAGGCCCGCCAGTGTCACATATACAAAAAGAGAAGAATCGTAAGTAAACAATTTGTATACCTTTCATGGGCATGAAATGGTATTATAACTTTGGTCCGATTTTTATAAATACCAGAATAAGAAGACCCATCCTGTACACTTATATGATAAAAACATCGAGCTGATTTAGCCATGCCCGTCTGTCCGTCCGTTTGTATGCAATCTAGTCTCACAGTTTTCGAGATATCCGACTAAGATTTGGTAAGTGAGTGTATTTTTATAATGCATTATTCATTTGTCGGAACCAAAAATCAGACAATTGTAACATATAGACCCAATAGAACTAATTGTTCAGATCAGCTACCGAAAATAACTGATATGTAAAATTTTTTTAACTAAAACATCATTATGAGAACCCTGCCAGCATTTTACATAACGCAAGTAACTAATTCGACACGACATTTCTGTGAAAATCATCGCCGATGATATCGATATTTTTTCGAATTCTTATCTGCACTCGGGAAGAACTGTTCCACCAAGACGTCACGTCTTTATGATACCAAAGCGCTGTATCGCTCATCGTCAGTAAAACCCGCTTAAGTAACTCACGAAAAATTACTGCTTTTTGAGGTACTTAAAACGGAACAACATTGTTATAGAATTTTGGAAATTGGGCGTGGCGGTATCACATCTAAATATAAAAGTTTACCTCATTAAGTATAACCGTTACGTGAACAAAGTTATAATACTATTGTGCACAAGTGCGCTCGGGTATAAAAATATTTATGCTCAAAGTTTTGCATTTTTTCTATATGGGGGAAAAACAACTCTTTGTAGATATGGTATACAATTCTGGGAAATCAATACTTTTCGATCGGAAAACTTTGGTTCTCTTCAGGAGACTTCCAATATTAATATCCAGTTGTTTGTTTAACCATTTTTTTATTTAACTGGTCTACCATTGCATTTTTTGGGGGTTTTAGCGGACCTATAAAATAATGCTACCATGAAAAAATGCTTAAAGAAACCAATGCGTGTTATTATTGGGAATCACCTGAAGAGAAAGTGAGTCTCCCGATTGAAAAATATTGACTTTCAAGAATTCAACACCATTTCTATGAAAAGTTGTTTTTTCCCCATAAAAAAAAAAACATGGAAAACTTTGAGCGCTCTGGGCACTCCCTAAATATTTTTGGATTTCAAAATAAAAAATAAGGGTATATAGAACAATCCTAGGGGTGGCGGCATTAAAATTCCAAGTTTACTTTTTCACATTTATGTTTGGACTACTCTAATATAAGTGTATAGTGTTTTGCCTTACTGACTAAATTTTCAACAAAAACATTATTGATTAATCTATAAAGAAAATTTGTAGAGATGTAAAAGTTATAATTTGTAGAGAGATGATTTGCCTAATTATGAAAAAAGAGTGAAAATATTATAGAAGAAGGCTTATAAAAATTAGTCTACAAGCAGAGTCTTATAAAATCTTTAAAAAACCAATTGTTCTTCAAGCTTAGAGTTATCCGAGCAGGCTCGTTAATTAAACTAGGGAATATATTTTCTTTACAAAATTTACCTAGTGAAACTGGTATCCTCAAAAATTAATCTGCTACCCTGCATAAAATGTTAAAACAGGTCAAATTTTAATAGCAATTTTTCCGTAAGTGGTAAAAAAATAAGGGCAAAAGGGATAATTATTCATTGCACATTGCAAAAAATTTCAAAAAGTTGGAGGTGAAGGGAATAGGGCCCTCAGCATTTGATTAAGCTGGTCAAATAATGAAAAAGTACCAAAGGATTAGAAAAAATTGGCTTCTATTTCTTTTTCACCTCAATTTGATGATCCCAATGAGAACGTATAATTGAAAAACACATTTTCCAAAGTTTGCGTCCGGCAAGGCGAGGGAATGGGGAGGAGTGTAGAGCTCAATGTTCAAATAAAAAACTTTTATATACATATGTGTGCAGGAATGAAATTTGTGAGTGAAACCAACAAGAAATCATTGTACTTGTTCATTTTTAAGCGACTTCAAAAAATTTGTATCAAACTCGGTATGGTTATTGTGCTTGTACCACGGAAGCAAAACGTTGAAAATTGTTGAAATCGAACTAAAACTGAGGCTGCTTTTCATATTACGGTAAATTTCAGAAATGCTTGAAACTGCAATATTTCGAAATTTAAGGACGCTAATTTACTCAAAATTGATACACCTCGGCTTACCATGTTGCGGTAGCTTTCGGAAAGGTGAAAATCATATATTTATTACTTGCGCCGAAGTTAAGAACTAATAAAACTTGATTGGCTAGTCTGCCGTCCGCGCAATCATAAGTCGAGAAGAAATTCAGATAATTTTTTATAGAAGTTTTATGCATACATACATATGTTAACGGCATCCCAAGATATGCAGGTGCGGCATTTCATTTGAGTCGGAAGTTATTACCTAATATGTTAAGCTATACTAATAGATGTCGGA
>NW_016190516.1:3584-3742 GCF_001687245.7 Rhagoletis zephyria | reverse complement strand
TGTAATTGCATTTACCCAGCTCTGCCAATTGTTTATTTAAACATTTTTTAATTTTACATTATATCACATTATCTTCTGCGTGAGAATTGATCGTAATATATACGCATCTAAATAAGAGACTGGAACACGGCTGTTTGTCAAAAGCATAAGATTTCGAA
>NW_016190516.1:0-3458 GCF_001687245.7 Rhagoletis zephyria | reverse complement strand
TCCGTCGCTGCGAATTTTTCGAACATTCAATGTTCCTCTCTATTGACGCGTTCGAAACGCGGCTTGCAGCGTTTTGAAATNTTGAATCCTAATTACAATTACTGAGGAATGTAATTGTAATTGTAATGTAATTGCATTTACCCAGCTCTGCCAATTGTTTATTTAAACATTTTTTTAATTTTACATTATATCACATTATCTTCTGCGTGAGAATTGATCGTAATATATACGCTGTTTGTCAAAAGCATACGATTTCGAATTCGCTTAAAGCGAAGCGCACATTGGCGCGATTCTGTCGTTGCGAATCCGCAAGCCCAAAAATTACAACAATGCTACCCATACATTTTAATGCGCTAGCGCACACTTGCACGATTCCGTCGCTGCGAATTTTTCGAACATTCAATGTTCCTCTCTATTGACGCGTTCGAAACGCGGCTTGCAGCGTTTTGAAGGCGTCAAAGAAGAAGAAGAAAGGTGTCACAGCAATAAAGGCAAAGAAAAAAAACGTGTAATGTACAAAAACTAATAAAAACGTTCGTAATAATAGTATTTTGTACGATTTGGGCACGCCGAGTGCGAAAATACACGAAATAAAGGGAAAATTGAGTGAATTGTACATCGGAAATCGACGCGAAAAAATCGCTCAAGTGTGCGCACGTTTGCGGATTCGAAGTTAACAGCCGAATTCGCAACGTATTCGCAACGATGGAATCGCGCTAATGTGCGCTTCGCTTAAATGTACATTTGCTAAATGCTATAGCATGAACGCTCTTCGAAAACATATGTTCGAAAGTGCTAAATGTTTCATTTTAAATGCAGCAAAAACGCTGCATAAGAGGATCATATCTAATTCCAATAAATGAATATTTAGCGCTTAAGGCTGTGTGCGAATTGACCTAAATTTTAGTACCTAAACTAATATTCCACTGGAAATTTCCAGCACTGCTACAATTTAGAAAACAACAGCTAAAACTGTGCGAGTTCATTTGACAACCTGAATTGTTTGGATATAAGTGAAAAATTGGGCCCGTTCAGCTAGAAAAGAAGAAGAAGTGGACATGGTTCGCCTTCTTTCATTGATTCTAACTGTATAAAAAATGTTTGGTGCGGTGGTGTTTGGGCGGTGCTAGGGGGTGGTAAAGGTAGAATTTTCATTATTTCTAAAAGCTTATCAGGCATGTTCTGAAATTCGTACGATTTGAATTCAGAACCAAAATGACAATTCGAACGATTTTATTTTAGGTGTTCTGTAATTCGTTCGATTTTTTTGAAATTCGAATGTAACTTCGAAACAACTGACGGCTTTATGTCAACTGAACACACCCCATGACAAAAGAGGTGGTTGTTAGAAAAATTGAATTTAAACGAACTTTTTGCACTTGATAGTAGTTGGTTGAATAAGGAAAATGAATTAGCAACAAGAGTTTACGGGATGTACATAGCTCAGTGGTTAACGCTTCTGACTTTGAACATCGAATTCGCAGGTTCGATCCCTGCTGAAGTCTAGAAAAAGAAGTCTGATGAGGAGATGTGGTGATCTCCGAAATAGTGCTATAACTTCTACCGCTTAGACTTTGTTGCTTTTTCAATTTTTCCTAATAAACAATCGTGGTACAAAGCTCAATAAAAATATTAAAAATAAAATGTTAACAAGCCACAATAACATTGACAAATACATAGTTTAGGAAGAGCCTGCCTGAAACTATACAAAAAAGCAAATAAGCAAATGGATGTATAGAATTGACAACAACAACCACGCTGTCGAGTTTAAATAGCGGCAAATCAGCTGCACTTGATAGTAGTTGGTTGAATAAGGAAAATGAATTAGCAACAAGAGTTTACGGGATGTACATAGCTCAGTGGTTAACGCTTCTGACTTTGAACATCGAATTCGCAGGTTCGATCCCTGCTGAAGTCTAGAAAAAAGAAGTCTGATGAGGAGATGTGGTGATCTTCGAAATAGTGCTATAACTTCTACCGCTTAGACTTTGTTGCTTTTTAAATTTTTCCTAATAAACAATCGTGGTACAAGGCTCAATAAAAATATTAAAAATATTAAACGAATTTTGTTTAAAAATAAAATGTTTTTTATGGCAGCTTACGCATTGAATGAAAGGGAGCAACGTTATCAAATGAGGGTTAATCGACGACGGTTAAGAGATGAATCTAACCCCCTAAGTACGCCTGATTCAATGTAAGTTTTGAACAAACGTTCGAGGAGTTTGCCTGTTTAAATTTAACTGCTTTTAGATTTATTGCGAGCATTGCTTTGGGTATCACAGTATCTAAAATATTGTCAGAAATTATCAATGCTTTGGAAACTGTGCTGTGTCCTAAGTGGATTAAGTTGGACAGATCGGCGGAGGATTTGAGGAAATGCAAACTACATTTTGTGGAAAAATTTGGAATCCCAGGTGTAATTGGCTGTATTGATGGAACTCACGTAGCTTTAGTAAAACCTTTGGAGAATGAGCATCTTTTTTATAACAGAAAAGGTTACTTTAGCATAAATGCAATGATTGTAAGTATGAAATTGAACAGCATAAGCACGTTTTTAAGATAAAATTTTTTGGAATTTACAGATTTGTGATTCCGATATGGTTATACGAGCAGTAGATGCAAGCCGACTTGGATCAAGCCATNCTTTAGTAAAACCTTTGGAGAATGAGCATCTTTTTTATAACAGAAAAGGTTACTTTAGCATAAATGTAATGATTGTAAGTATGAAATTGAACAGCATAAGCACGTTTTTAAGTTAAAATTTTTTGGAATTTACAGATTTGTGATATGGTTATACGAGCAGTAGATGCAAGCCGACTTGGATCAAGCCAGGATGCTTTTGTTTGTTTTTAATATGAGTAATGCAAAGCAACATTATTTGTCAAAATATGAAGCTGGTGACCGCGGATCCAGGTTACTTGGTGATTTCGGATTCGGAATAGAAGCATTTTTATTGACACCGTATAGAGATCCTAATCCGGGATCACCACAAGATAGGTTTAATCTTCAACATGCCAAAGCTCGTAATATCATAGAGAGAGTAATATGAGTTCTTAAAAGCAGGTTCAGATGTCTAAAAACCGCATTACCATATGCCCCACAAAAAGTAGTTAAGATTATAAATATTTGCTGTGCATTACATAGCATTTGTAGGCATTATCAAATAGAAGACTTTGTAGAAATAGAAAGCACAACCCAACCTGAAGAAATTTTTGAAGAAAATACTGAACTCGAAGAAAATACAAATTTGAATAATGTTGGCCGAAATTTAAGAGACTTAATTGCCAATAATTTAATATTATAGAACAGAACGTAAACTTTATTCACTCATAAAAAAATAAATTAACAAAAACTCAGTGTAAATATTTATATATTAAATCACCTCATTGGTGATTCTAACTCGATCATCCTCATTATACCTTTCATGAGCATGAAATGGTATTATAACTTTGGTCCGA
>NW_016190515.1:0-3742 GCF_001687245.7 Rhagoletis zephyria | reverse complement strand
CTAAGAGTTCTAGTTCGATTATCGCCTTTTTTTGTTCTGAATTATTGAAAGCTTTTGACGCAAAGCAAATAGGTAAATCGTTACCATCGTGGTTTTGGCTCAAAATTGCACCGCAACCAATTTTTGACGCGTCTACTGTAATTATAAATTCTTTTGTGAAATCTGGATATTGAAGAATTTTAGGAGACATTAGAGATTTACGAAGTTTTTCAAACGCAATTTCGCAAGAGTTATCCCAATTAAATTTTACTTTCTTCCTGCTAAGTTTATTCAAAGGTGCTGCTATTGATGCAAAATCTGGTATAAATCGTCGATAGTAGTTAGCAAATGCTACAAACCTGCGTACTGCATCTTTATCGCAAGGTTTAGGATATTTTTTAATTGCAATTTTCTTCGAATCATCAGGCAGCAGGCCTTTGGATGAACACTTATGACCGAGGAAAGTAACTTCTGAACGCATAAAATTGCATTTTGTGGGGTTTAAACGTAAATTAAATTTTTTGCATGTTTGAAAAACTTTCTCTAAGTTTTTGAGGTGGTGAGCCTCGCTACAACCAATAACTATTACATCGTCAACGTATAAAAATGCTTGATTAGGAGAAATGCCGGAAAATGCGATAGACATCATTCTGGAAAATGAATTTGGAGCAACGTTTAAACCGAATGGTAAAACTTTCCAACGAAAAGCACCACGATCGGTACTGAAGGAAGTGATGTCTCTAGAATCTTTATGTAAGGGGATTTGATGAAATCCTGAATATAAATCCAAAGTGGAAAAATATTTTGCTCTACCAAGATTATCTAATATGTCGTCGACCCGTGCTAATGGAAATTTATCGGCAATTAATTTCTTATTAACCGCTCTAAAGTCGACGCACATACGATAAGCTTTTTGACCGGATGGGTCTTTTTTTGGCACCAAAATCAAAGGACTATTATAGTTTGAATAACTTTCTTCAATTAAATCATTTTTAAGCAAATTATCAACTTGCTTATTTATTTCAGAACGTTGTGAATATGGCAATCTGTAATTTTTAATATAAACCGGTGTCTTGTCTGTTAATCTAAGTTTTTGTTCATAAAAGTTATTTAAAGTCATTAAGTCCGTCTTAAGTGCAAATACATCGGGATATTTTAAGCATAACTCAAGAAGTTCGTCTTTTGCATAATCGGGCATCTGTTTCATTAAAATTGATTTCAGGATTATCTAAAGCTTGATTAACTTTGTATACGTTAAATTTACTGATATCTTCTGTTTTAATATTTAAATCTTTAATGTACTTTACTTCATCTGTAGTATTAATTATTTTCAAAATCGGATTTTTTGTGTCTACTATGCATTTGGCCGTGAAAACGCCATCGGATATTTCATGAGAATCAACAAAAACCGGATTTTTAGACTTACCCAAATCGAAAATACGGAAAACTTCACACCTTGGTGGAATTGCTAAACTATTATTTGAAGTACTATGTAAAATCGAAACATTAACCCTTTCTGCACCGTGAAAAATTTGTATTGAGTCATTTGCGTAGTTAATTATGCATTTATTTAATTTAAGAAAGTCTTTCCCGAGTATGCCGTCCGAAGGAATGTTAAAACTGTCATCAACAACATGAAGAGTATGCGGAATTAAAATGTTTGTTACTATCAAGTTTGTATCTATTGTACCTAATGTAGAAATTGTTTCCGAAGTTACGCCAGTAATATTAATAATATTACTGTTATTTATTACTGAATTTATTGCCAAACTGGAAAATTTAATAAGAGAAATATCTGCTTGTGAATCTACGAGAAATGTACAAGTTTTGTCTGAATCGGTAACGTTTACTTCGATAAAATCGGAATAATTTAAATTTAGACAATATATTGATTGAAAGTTATTTAGTTGTTTAGCTCCGACTCCCTCAGTGTTCGCTGCTGAGGGGCTTCGCCGTTTAAAGAACGAACGCTGGCTGTATTTCTAGTATTTGAACTTTGATTATTGGTATTTCTTCTGTTTGCAGACCGATTGTTATTACTATTGTTGTAATTATTAGACCGATTATTGCCTCTATTGTTATTATTGTTTCGAAAATTTGTATTGCCGTTATATCTATTTGAATTACCATTGAATCTAAAATTGCCGTTATTATATCCGTTATTAAATCTGAAATTATTGTTATTTCTAAGATTCCCTCGAAAATTATTACTTGATCTTATTGGACGTGAACCGAAACGATAAAACTTGCCGCTCCTTTACCTCCTGTTCGCGTTCTATTATCATCTTCGCTACAACGTCCTTAGAATCTTTATAAGTGGTTGACGCTAGGATAGATTTTACATATCCAACGCATCCACGCTAATAGTCTGCTCAACCGCCATCTCATGAGCCTTTGACTGTGTCATACCCTCAATAACTAAAGAACGTTCTAGCGAATCCGAAAGCTCTTCTACCTGTTTTGAAAATTCCGCAAAATTGTTTATTTACTCTCAAGGATGCGATTTTACCAGCGACAACTTTCGAGTTGTCTGGGTTTTATTTTACTACGCAACGCATCTTTAATTTGACTGATTGAATTTATTTGAGTTGGTAAAGATTCGCGAGCTTTTCCTTCGAGTTTTGATTTTAAAAATGCAATGAATGTAGGAGTTAAGGAATCATCTGATAATTCTTCTATTAAATCGATTTTATCTAAGAACGAAGCAAGTGATAACGGGTCTCCACTGTAGTTTTCTCGCATTATCGATGCGCAAGTACTAATAAACGATTTTTTCTGTTCGGCTGTAGCCATGATTGAAACGTTAGGATTCGGGATTGGAATAGGAAAATTACTAATTTGCTTTTCGGTACTAAGATCTTTAGCAGATAAACTTGTAATTAGACTTGTATCAGTTAAATCTTTAATAGATGAATTTATGGTTTCGTTTTCACTAGTTAGATCTACAATAGACGAATTAGTAATTTGCCCTTCACTAGGTTGCTCTTCGAATCCTGAAAAATCTTCAAGCAAGGATAGTCTATTAGTACTGCTTTTTACTGTACTTGTGGAAGAATTATCAGAATTTTCAGAATCGGACATAGAATTTCAAAAATGGAAAATATTTATTTAAGGCAAAATATGTGAAATTTAATTTGAAAGTGAAAGTATTAAATGAATAATCTTGAAATTTACTGTTTGAAAATATTTTTAAATTATGACCAATTATCGGGAGTTTACTGTACTGAGCAAAGATTTTATGAGTTTGAATATTTAAGTTATCGGGAGTTTACTGTACTGAGCGAAAATTGTATTATTTTGAAAATTTAAGTAAGTATGTAGAAAAATGTAAAATTTGGGTTTTTTAAGTAATCACGGACGCACCGCTTTAATGAAAAATGTATTGTCTTATAGCTATTCACGGTTTTTCTTTTGTTTAAATTTTAATTTACCCAAATTTGTAATTACTGAACCAATACGTTTTACCGTCGCTTTGTGCTAATAATAAAAAAGTAAATAGTGAAAAAAATGGTTTTTTTTTTTTTTTTTTAGTCTTTGCCCGACTCAGACTTATCTGCTACTAATCCATACATATATGTGCAAATCAGTATATTTGCTTTGATTTTTCCAATATTAAAGAAAATTTATAATTTAAGTTTTTATTTATTTTTTTCTTTTTTTGTTTAATATAAATATCGTATGCGAACACTTGTATATATGTAGGTATATGTGAAAAAATTTTTAAATTTGAAATGGTATAAAAATGAATTTGTTACAACTTTCT
>NW_016190514.1:0-3742 GCF_001687245.7 Rhagoletis zephyria | reverse complement strand
GGCAATTTGAAACTTTTTGCGGTCATAAAAAGTAACTAAATAAAGACAAGAGATGTAGTAAATAAATTAGGGTGGTGCAAAAAAATACATAAGTCGGAATTTTTCTGCCTCACCCCCTAGGATGTTTCAATATCGAAAGGTAATTTTTTTTAGATCAAAAAGTATTTCGCTAGCTTAGAGTGAAAAGTTGCTAAGTCCATTTTTTATGAAAACTCATATTTTGATATAGGAGGCTAGAGAAATTGAATACGCATCGTTTCGAAAATTATAAAGGTACTTGTTTTATTTTTTCCTCTTCATAAGCAATAAAAGGAAAATTTGCTAAGTCCAAAAGAAGCACCACAAATCCGATAAGGCCAAAATAATACGACATCTTTTAATAAATATCGAATCCTTCTGATTCTTATGGAGTTTTGCTTTGCTTTAAACGCGCAAAATGTTTGATTCAAANGCGATTTAGAGTCCGCTCAAAGCGTTCAAAGTTTCCCATGTTTTTCTAAATGGGGAAAGAACAATTTTTAGTAGAAATGGTATAGAATCACTGAAAATCAATATTTTTTACTCGGCGAACTCTGTTTTTCTGCAGGAGCCTTCAAAGAGAAATACGCGATTGTTTGTATAACTATTTTTTAGAATCAACTGTTTTTATTGGCCCCAAAAACATGCAAAATTGAGAAAAAATTGTAACTCTATAGCTAAATTTGTAAAAGTTTAAATTACACAATATTAGTTTATTTATTGTTAGAATTGCTATTATTAGTTTTTTTGGTTGTAATTAGTTTAAGTGCAGGATTTAAAAAAAATTTGTATTTTTACATTTCTTGGGAGACAAATAAAAATAAGTTAATATTAAATGAAAAGTAAATAATTGGTTACTATCCTTTGAAGTCTACTGAAAATAAACTGAGTTTGCCGATTGAAAAATATAAATTTTCAAGGCTTCTTTAGCATTTCTACAAAAATTTTTTTTTTATTTAAAGTACATAAGAAACTTTGAGCACTTTGCTGTAAGATCCGATTCTATATGCTTAATATTATGTGTGGTAAAAAAAAAGCAAAAAAAAAAATACTCACCTCGCTCTTTTCGCGCGCACGCTGCAAGATCCTCTCCTCAATGGTGCCCTTGCAAATCAGCCGATAAACGGTCACCTGTTTCGTTTGGCCCAGACGATGCGCACGATCCATGGCTTGCTGATCGACAGTCGGATTCCAATCGGAATCATAGAAAATTACCTGAAATTAATAAGAGTTTTAATTACTTAGATGTGTGTGTTAAAAATAGTATAAACTAAGACCGGTGAGTTGGAAACTTTAGGACCTAATGTCTTATAATAAGTTATAAAATTCGTTCTGCAATAAAAAGGCCTTGCGAAAGCGGGACAGCTGAGAAGGAAAGCTGAGGTGATTCCACCTCGTCCTTATTCATGTAGCTCCCTTAATAGGGATTCAAAACAATATTGAATCATCCAGCGCCCAGCCAACTGTGGCAGCTGCTTTGACCACCCACAGTCGAATACCGGCGAGGTAGACTGTGGAACTTTGCATATCCGTTTGTTCGGGAACAGTCCTATGCTCTCCCTGTCAAGAGATTTTCTTCGGGGTGTCCTGCCTGTCTAGTTAAGGGCGCCCTGTTTAGTCTATACGCCATCAGTTTCCTATACGCCGCTCTGAAATCTAAACTATGTAGCTTGATCTGAAGTAGTCTCAGCTGGCTGAGAAAAAGGTCAGGTGTTCCCAAACCAGTTTTTATCGCACTGTTAGGTATTACACGGGTACGTAGACAGTCGACTGTCTCCCTTATAGCGGCCATCTACGCTAGAAACTAACTGGAAAAATCCAACAAACATAAAATTCAAATTAAGGACAGCAACAATTTAACTCGCACACATCCGTGAATATGTTTACATTGAACCCATGAAGGAATGTGTGTCGAGAAGGATCCAATCGGAGCCTGCCTCGAGGTGCATGTAGACTTTCCTAGTGACCTCCAACAGACGGGGGTCATTGTCTGTTGGAGTTCACTAGGAAAGTCTACACATAATTTCATTACAGTAGAAGCCCAACCTTTTCCCCATGATGATTTTACAGCTATATAGAAGAAATGATGCCTCTTTAACTCGCTCGTAAATATATAACTTCTACTGGACCATGTCAGAGAACAAAAGAATGATCGACGGACCACTATTTAACTAAGCAATGTACCGACGAAAATAACCTCTTTGCAAGAAACTGGATGGTATTTAGTCTATTAACAGATAGCAAAGCAGTGTCCTTCGCTTTATTTGGAAGTGATTGGAACGTTTTTATTTGAATGCTCTAATTAACCATTTTGACAGCATTGCGCTTATTATGATGTGTCCGCCAATTCCAAACTAAACACACTCATCAGGTATTCGTTTGGACGAACGTGTTAGAACAAAATTGTGTCGGTTCTAAAGAAAGCGTAGCCCTTACCTTTTGATTTGACAATTGGAGTGCTATTGGCAAGAATACCGACTGTCTGAGGAAAAAAATAGTATTGCTTAAGCTTCACGGAAATCCTATTTATCGAGATTCTATAAACCTCGTAAATACGTGGGACTTGCCAGAATACAGCAAAATATTTTGGACCCGTTCGCGTTGTGATAAATAGCCTCTTGTTCGGCCACTTGATATTTCCCCTATTCTATCTTTGATTATCCATTGATATCTCGATTAAATCCACGACTTCCGAAAAGAAAACAGAATAACCGGAAAATTCAGATCTTTCAGTATGACGAAGATGTATTCGAGAAAAGGATATATGTATCCTTATTAAATTTTGTTGCCACAGGAGTTTGTTACAAAATGTTTCAAATATATTTTCTTTGAAATTAATTTAAGTGCTATGCGAATAAGAATCTATTAATGCACATCTGCATTTAATTCTATAGACTGGTGGAATATTTCGAAATTATTTTCTTAAAAACTTTTCTAGGAGCCATATGATTTAACATAAATTTTTGCTTTTAATATATATTAGAAAATACTATATTAATTTGGAATTCATGTAAATTTCACTTAGTGATAGATAGCGGGACCCACGAGGCCCGCCATAGTATGGGCGGGTTCGAGACCTAAACCTTTAATGTCGGGATGGGCGGGATCGGTATTGAATATTTAGTCCCGCGCCCATCTCTAATTGAAACGCTATCTCAATGTCTGCATTGAAGTCGAAGCTAAGTACCATGTATGTATGTATGTAGTGGACTCTCCCTTTCTATAAAGGGTGTACAGCATGCAATATCTCTCTCTCTCGCTCTCTCTGATATCTTACATATACATGCAATGTACTTCCATAAAAATGTCCTTCTCAAAACATTCTCATTCTGAGACTGCCGAACCTAACCAGCTAGAAAAATTGGGACTTAAGGGTTCATTTGGGTGTCCTAAAACTGTTCATAAATGATTCCGTAGTAAAACTCACAGCCTAATTGCTACCGAAGTTGACTTTTATAACGCCCCATAAGGCCTGAAAGAGATACCTGAAATAAATACCTGAAAGAGATACCTGTAAAACGATAACCGCCTTGTCTAGCAAGGGTCTCAGGTTTGGTACACTGATGGTTCCGGACTTGAAGATGGAAACACTTAGGGCGACGTTTGTGGACCTAGATTTCAAAAAAGCGATGGCCATATGTATAACCAACCATATTCCAGGCGGTAAGTTTCGCGATTGAAGTCTGTGTTCGCGAATGTCTTCGCTGAAGGACTAATGGCGCAA
>NW_016190512.1:0-3742 GCF_001687245.7 Rhagoletis zephyria | reverse complement strand
ATCTAAAGTGAGCTAACTCTAAATTCAGATAGGGAAATTTATCTGCTTGTACAGATTTAACACAATTAATACAAAAACATTTATAACGGTATAATGATGAAGACTTAATATCTCCATTAATTGGATGTAAGTCCTATGAATTGATTTATGCAAAAAAATCGCCAAAATTTTGTTTGAGTTAACCGCACTTTAGGTCTAGTTGTGCGATATATTTGAAATGGAAAAAAAATCTTTTTCGTATAAATATTTTTCAATCGGAAAACTAGTGATTCTCTTCAGGAGACTTCCACTAATAATACCCAATTATTTATTTTACCACTATTTAATACTAACGATTTTTTATGGGTTCCCCCATATCATTTTTTGGCGGACCTATAAAAATGCTTTATATTAAAAAAATGGTTTAAAATTGGCTATTGTTCTTGGAAGTCTCTAAAGGAGAAACACAGTTCCCCGATTGAAAATTATTGATCTTGAAGAAATTTATACCATTTCTACGAAAAAGTGTTTTTACCCCATATAAAATAGCTGGAAAACTGAATGCCTCAAAGCAGTTCTAAGTCTGTTTTTAACAAAAAAACACCGTTATTCTTTTCTCTATTTAGAAAACTTCTAGGGGTGAGCGCTAGAAATTTTAAACTTTATTTCTATTTACTATTTTCCTCAATTACATATGGATTTAGACCATATCGGTTACTAGTCTTCTAGTGCCCCTTTTTGGGGGGAGGGTTGGTTGCATGTTTTTTATTTGCCTCTGTTCAAACTTTGTTCTTTGTCATTGTCGCATTGTCAACTCTTACCTTTTGCTAAGTATTTTCTGCTAATATTTTTATTCGTGTACATACCGATAAGATTTGAAAATTGAAAAAAAAAGATAATGAAATAGATAAATTGTGGTAATGAAATTTAGACCAACTTTTCGGTTTTTAAAATATTACGTTTTCACTACATGCTGATAAAAAATTACGAGTTAATATTTTTACACACATGCACATACGTATGCGGCGCCGTTAAAATTGTTTGTGCTAATAATATGATTGTTGCTAAGTGCAAGTGTAAATGGCAAAATTCAATATCAAAGAGCTAAATTAAATCTTCACATTTACTGGTTTTACTGGTCATTAAACCGAACTTAAAATCGAACAGAAACAAATTTTTTATAACATATCCCAAAGAATATATATTAGATAATTTTCTAGTAAAAATTGGACTTATATTTTTCGCGCATACTATTCCAGTTTTAATTTGCTAGATCGTAAAAGATTCAAAGAGCTCAAAAAAAAAAACGCAGTATTCGTTATAACGGTTAAAAATTACTGAAAAAATAAAATTTAATAAAAATTTAAAAATAAAAAATCCTAATACCAGAAAACATCAAAATAATGATTATTTTCTGTCACAGATTTATTCTACTAGTAATGTATATGAACTGAGTTTGCTGAAAGTGATGTGATCTTTTATAAATATTGTGTTGGCTAATGTTGTGTGAATTTTGTATGCATATATACACAATGCACAATTAGATGTTTTGTTTTCCATTCTACCTAAATAAAAACAAAACAAAAACATTCGCCATAATGTGGTAAAAGTAACTACAACTCGGTGTAATGTGAAATTTCCCACAAACCAGAAAATTCCCATAAATCATTGTCTATTCCCCATAACAAGCATACAAATAAACTGAACTATACAAAGGGTATTCTCTGAGTCTTGCAAAGCTCTTGCATGGCGCACGGTTTGCAAAGCTGTGCTGTACGAAAACCGGTTTTTAACGTGCAAACTGTGCACCGTGCGAGGGCTTTGCAAGACTCAAAGAATACCCCTACAGTAGTGCTAGATTTACACTAGGCATTAAAGGGAAAAAATTGTAACGACAAGGACAAAAGAGTACTTGAATTAGGAAGAAGACACAGCTTAATGGATATTTTGAGATATATGAGTACTGTTAACGACGATTTTATAAAAATTGACTGGGTTCAAAGATACGACACTATTGAAGTTTATGAACTACATACATATAGTGCTTATCATCACTTTACGGCACTTTTACATATCTTGACAAGATTTGGCCATATATCTTAATTAGGGTTGCCAGATTTTTTATGCGCGAAATCCGTTCGTTAGACTTTTTCTCGCTAAAAAAATTAGTACTTTTCAGTACATTTTTGTTCAAAGCAAAATTATGAATGTAAGTAACAGATAATACTTTAAAACGCCAGAGTACTTATTTTTAACAATATTTTGGTATAAAAATAATATAAAGTTCATAAAAAAATAAAAGTGTTATTCATTTTAACATGAGTGTACACATCATTGTACACAGAAGCCAAAAAATTACATATTTGAATAGCAAATTGACATTTTTGAATAGCAATGATGAAATCATTTCCATCTTCAGTGTTTAAATAGTTAAAGAATTCTATTCATTTAATTTTAAAATTATTTTTAATATGNCAAAATTACATATTTGTTAAAACTGTGAAAAAGTACCACTATTTAAGGACTTCATCTATATTTCCTCATGGCTTAAATTAATTTTTTCAACTACCCAAAATGTTTGCAAGACTAGATATCAATTCGCTAAAAAGAGTATCTAACTCTATGTTTGTATGCAAAACTATTTTACAATTGTGAAAAAAGAATTGTAAGTTATAGGCAAAAGCCATTCGAATACATATTCAACTTTTGAACTTTTTGTTATATTAATTTCTTGTGCATATGAAACGTTATCTGAAACATGTCAGCAATAATTAAATTATTTTCTTCTTACTTTTTAACTTTTTACAGTACAGTTTAAGGAAGTTCCATAGTTATGTAAAAACCTTAAGAAAATCCAAAAGCATTAAGAATTCAGTACAAATTTTGAAAAATCAGGACATTAGCGTACTGATTGAAGAAATTAATAAAATCAGTAAAAGAGTTGAAAAATCAGTACCGTACTGATAAAATCAGTATGTCTGGCAACCTTAATCTTAATATTTTTTAATTTTAATAATATTGTTATAAGAAAATTGTATATTCTTTAACAAAAACCATACTAATCCAGGTTTGAAATTTTCTGAAACTTGAAAAAAATATTAACAAACTTTCGTAAAAATTTCGAGCTCTTCAATTCGACTTTTTTTCAATTTTAGTTCGTATAAAAAAGTGCAAGCAAGGACCGTATTATATTCAACAGTTCAACTTGGCCAGATATTTTTAAGTCCAAAATAAAAGTATTTTCCTAATAATAAAAAAACTGCTTATCCACAATAAACAAAATTGCTATCAAATGAAAGAGGGCTTAATTAATCTATAAATATTTTTTTTTTATAATTTAACACAAAAAAAATTAATATACCTGACCCAAGGTTTGTTCTACGGTATTTAAATAACGTTTTTTATTATATCTTTTTCAATAGCTGGGTTTCTGGAGGCTTTTCTCGTTTAACATTTCAAATTTAAAGCTATTTTAGTCCACTTTCATTTGATACCAAACTTGTTTAATATGGATAAACGGTTTGTTTGTTATTAGGTAAAGACTTTTATTTGGGACTTAAAAATATCTGGCCAAGTTGAACTGGTGAAAAAAATAACTGTTGTTTACGGTCCCTGAGTGTAAGTTTAAAGATTATACTTATTATAATTTTATAAACAAATATGTAAGTGTCGTAAAGTTATGATAAGCATAGTATCGGATGTTTTTTTAGAGATATACACCCCTATTGCGAGTGTCGAACAAGAATAGATAATCGACTACTGA
>NW_016190511.1:0-3742 GCF_001687245.7 Rhagoletis zephyria | reverse complement strand
GCATGTTTTCCGGGCAAGTGTGCGAGTGTGCGTGTGTACAATAGTATTTCTTTTTTTCTGATAAAGGGCTAAATAATAAGTATGTTTGTACATTTGTTTCAAATACTCATACAGCATGTTTGCATGTACATATATACATATGTAGATATGTACACTCCTTCGATGTAACATCGATTCAATAATAAAACTTTTCGTACGTAATTACAATTTCAAGTGTCGATTTATTGCCGAGATTGCGGTTATGTTGTAGAAATTCGAGTGCAGATGTACTAATATCGCTAGTAACAACAGCTGCAACAAATAAACATACATACAAACTTATATGCACATACATATATTTATTATCTCTTGAAGTGGTTGTATAATATGTAACTATTTATAATTGCTTCATCTTTTACTAAATATATGTTGAGGGTCATTTAGTTTTCTATGCGTGAAATTACTTTAATAAATATATATGTATACAATTTTACGATCGAAATAATGTGCTGAAATCGGTGGTACCAGAAATGAAGAGACAACTTGGGAATGTGGTAATTCTTCTTCTTTTGTTTTCAAATCACAGTGCACTTAGTAACGAAGCTAAGAACCGAAGAAACGTTTGCTTAGGTAACAGTCTGAATATGCCTTCATAAAAAATTACCAATCCAAAAATTCTTGAAGGATTATTATTTCTCGTTTTTTTTATGTTATTAGTTGTCTATCAAATACGTTACCAGCGGGAAATTCGAAATTATGTATTAAACAAGTAAAATCGTCTAAGTTCGAGCGGAGCCGAACATTAAATACCCGGCGCAAGTATTCAACATAGTTTTTTCACCATTCCGAAAACTACCCTTACGTGGTAAGCAGGGGTGGTTTTACATCTATTTCAAGCATCTTCGATAGAACGTTCAGCTAGACTTAATGAGATATACTTATATACGTAGATAAATGTGGACGACATCACGCTGACTTTCCAAAATTCCATAATAATGTTACTTATTTCCAAGGGATTGTTGGTGGTGTCAATTTTGGCTAAAATTTGCGTCCTTAAATTTCAAAATTTTGAAGTTTCAAGCATTTCTGTAATTTACCGTTGTCGAAAAGTGGGCGCAATTTTAGTCAGATTTCCATAATATTCAACATTTTTATTTTATGTGGCAAGCACAATAATCATACCGAGTTTGGTACATATGGGTCGAACGACGACCGAAATATACACATGTGGTCATAAGTGGGCGGGGATACGCCCATTTTCCAAAATTTTATTATAACCGTATTTTATGCTTTTTTGGGAGAAATTGGTGGAGCGGTTACCAAGATATACACATGTAATCATAAGTGGGTGCGTCTACGTCCATTTTTCAAAAATTTATAATATTCTTATTTTTCGCCTAAATATGATTGTAAATATCAATTTTGAGTGAATAAGCTTCATCAGTTACTAAATTATCGCAGTTTTCGTTTTTCCGAAAACTACCGTTATATGGGAGGTAGGCGTGGTTATTGTCCGAGTTTGCTAATTTTCTTTAAGATATCTCAATTTTTACTCGAGTTATCGTATGCACAGATGGACAGACGGACGGACAGACAGTCACCGCTTAATCGATTTCTTTTTTCATTGTGATCTTTTATGTATACATTTGTCTATATCTATCTCGAATTGTTTTGCCTGTTACCAGCAACCGTTACATGACCAAAGTTATAATACCCTTGTGCACAAGTGCGCTCGAGTATAAAAATTCCATACTATTTGGGAATTCAAGAGTTACACATTTTGAACCTTTTCTTCGCATATAGCTAGTAAGGTGTAAAAAATCGTGATTTGGCAAAAAAGTAATTTTTATTGGGGATTCCGGCGACGGCCCCTAGAAATGGGTCTTGCTGCTTTGGCAGACTAATGTTAACAAACACAAAGATTTTATGTCGGCTTCGGCATCATAGCAAGCACTTCGTTAATATAATTTACAGGACCAAATAAATTTTCAGGACAATACAGTTTTGCGCTGTTTGTTAT
Source organism: Rhagoletis zephyria (assembly GCF_001687245.7). Lineage (NCBI taxonomy): Eukaryota > Metazoa > Arthropoda > Insecta > Diptera > Tephritidae > Rhagoletis > Rhagoletis zephyria. The sequence goes on along the minus strand of NW_016190511.1, from coordinate 1,743 downwards.
ATTTGTTTGGGCCATGCGACTTTCAAAACATCGTTTCAATATGCTTTCAAAACGAAAACTTAATCGGCTGTGTTTTCGAAGTCCTCAAGCGGCTTGGAAGATTTTATTTTTTTTAGTTTTACGGTTTTTGGCCAACACGTTTGAGTGATGCGTGTAGATTGCATACATGTCTTAAAGATATATATTATTTACCTATGTCGTCATTAAACAAATTCATATAAATATGTATATGGCGTTATTTGCAAAATATGTTTGAATTTGAGAAATTTTCTCGAGGTCCTCTCATATAAATCTTTATATCTCGTAAGAGAACCTTACGTAAAAAAAAAATAATATAATAGATTGGCGCTTGCACATATGTTAGTTGTTTGGCCGAGTTTCTCCTCCGACTTGTGGCGTTTGCCTTGATGTTATCACACAAAGCGGTGGGACCTACAGTTTTACGCCGACAAAAAATAAAACAAATAACCTTATCTTTTTTTTTTTGGTTCCGATTGGAACAAAAAATGACCTTGTTACAGCGGCAGGATCGCTTTTCAAATAAGCCTGGTTTTGGATGTGTACGACAGTACCTGTACTGTACTTGAAAAGAAAAACACAAAATATCAACTTACTAGATAAAACTCTGACATTTTTAATAAAAGGATTTTTATATTTGATTGCACTCAATAACATTTTTTTGTAATGCCGCATAGACAATTGAATCATCGAATAGCCCGTATCAAGAGAATCACCTACAACATTAAATTAAATACTTTAAAACATGCATTTGCAGAGTGCACTTTTCTTTTGTTTACAATTTGGTTGTCAAACACTTTACAGCTGATCGTTTGACACATTTCCCAGAATTCACTAGCAAAAAGTTCTCGGACTAAAACTGATAACTTCTGATTGAGAGAGGACCTCATTTACTCTCTTTTTTGTCCTCTCAATAAGTCAGAGAACCGAGTACGGGTTCGATTTCCTGTAAAATCTAACTAATTCTGGCTGTTTCTGATTGATCCGCACTCGAACGGGATCGCGACTTTTATTTAATCGGGGACGCGACTGTTTGCTGCATTCAAATTGTGACTTCTGTAAGCCACAGCGGACCTCTTACATAGTCTATTTAACCTACCCACGATATTATGGCCGACCCAGTTGCCTCTCATCACATCTTGATCGAGGTAACTGCAAAACACCGTAAATAATACTCTAAAACCTAATCCCGGGGAATCGTAACGACGCCAACGAAAATGCCTCAACGACCTACGTGCGAATGTTCGAGTAAATTGTATTTGTTTATTTAAATTTTAAGCGAACATTTACTCATTCTTTCTTAAGTAGTTTAACTTGTTTTTTTTTACACAAATTCACTTTCAGCTTCCGTGCGAATGTTTAAGCGTAAAATGTTCATTATATTGATACTTTAATCTGATACAGTTTGACCACATCAAAGTCGAACAGCAAAGAACAAATATTAGAACTCTTAAGCAAACTGTGTCACTCGTAAATAACGAAAGAAAATCTTAAATAAACAGACGAACTGACAGACATACATACATATGTAAGTACACAAGTATCTCCCTATGCACTTAGATAAACGTGCGCATAAATTTTGCTGCCAAGACTATTTAAGACAGAGGATTACCGCAGCAACTTCAAAGGACCTTTATCGCAAACTCGAAACTTAACTCAAAAACACGACAGAGAAGCGAAAGAAAAATAACGAAAAATTATTCAACGCGTATCCTTAATTTATGT
>NW_016190510.1:0-3743 GCF_001687245.7 Rhagoletis zephyria | reverse complement strand
CGCTCTTGAAATGCTTTGTTTTTGCTGCGCAATCGGTTAGCGCAAAATCAATTTCCAAATTAGCAAATTGAGAGTTTTCCAGTGTGTCAACTTCATTCAAATTCTTTTCAAAGTGAGGACCTGGAAAAATAAATACATATTTGGAATTTGCAAATTAGCTGAGATGGACTGAGAGTGTAGGTTAATTTTCCAATATGCAGTAGACTTTTGCCGCGGATATATTTAAGTTCGTATGGTGCGCGAGTTCAATCGGAAAAGCAGGAAAATATTGTGTAAAAGTGTTAAAATAATTTATCTAATTTGTATTCAAGTGTGCAATAGCATTATAATTGCAAGTAGTAATCAAAAATATAAATAGTGCGATTTTATTCCATTGCTGCTAAGAAATTATGTGAAAAAGTGAAATTCGTGTGTTCGCCATGAAGAAATGCGAAGCCATCTCGTGGTCGGGTCGCGTGGGTTCGGTAACGTGCATATCTATATATATATGTACACGTGTATGGAAATGTTTGCGCATACATAAGTACATACGTTTATATGTACATACATATTTATGTAGTTATATTAATACATATACATACTACCCAACGCAAAAGCCTGCGCATAATATTGATAATTTGATTCTCGTTTTTCATTGGAGAATTTCATATAATTCTAACACCTTGTCATTCGGCGAGTGGAATAATATGAGTAAGTTGTTAAATACCAGAAACCAAGCAATCAATAAAAAAAAAAATCCAGATACGAGTGAATTTGGTAAGTAAGAACATACTTTTATATTACGCACGTACATATGTTTTTGTAGAGAAACCTAGCTAAGCTTTTGGTAAAGGATATTTGTGAACTGTTTATTTTTTTCAATGGATTATCGTCGTTTAAAGTACAAAATCGCGTATTTGAAGTTGCATAAAATTATTTACTAGAGAGTAAAAACTGGCTCGTATATTTTTGAGAACTAATCGATAAGGATTGAGCTAAGAGCTTCTGTGAGCAAATCCAATTTTTGGCAGCAAATGTCAGTTACGCGGTTTTGCAGAATGACGATACGCGGTTTTGTACTTTAAACGACGATATGCTCACAGCATCCCAATGATTCAGATTTTAATTGCAACAAGAATTCTTCTCAAATGTCATAGCAACGAAGGCATTCCATCCATAAGATGTCTTAGTACAAAATGTATTAACATATGTACCTACATATATATGTATATATAAATGTCTCCACGTAGCTTTCTATATTCTTTTGTATCACAATTCAGATATTCAACATCAAAGCTGTCCATTGACATCTGCCGCCGGTCATTAGTAATCTTGTTAGTGTCGCATTTCGAACAATGCTCGGTCGCTCGTCTGGCAAAATGTATGTGCGTATGTGTATGTGTGCTCTTTTTGCATATACATAGCACACATGCACATACAAAGTTATATAAATTCAATAGTAATACTGAAATGATGATGATGTTGAATATTAAGCTTTTTGCGCATTCTGGCTGTCAAAAGTCATTAAATTATAGTTGTATGTACATATGTACATATGTATATGCATGGATAGGCCAAATTTTGATTTAGTTTTTTTTTTTTAAGTAATGTATGCGCCGTTTTATTATAATTTTTTATCTCACTTAACATGTGCCATCTCTATCTATGTTCATTTCGATTGATACATGTTTGCATATTTAAACGAGCAAACATGTGAACTATGTATGTACATAAGTACTAGAGCTATACGCCGCCGAGCCACGCCGCCGCCGAGTTGCGAAAATATCGGCGAGGCATTCGGCTCCTAATGGCTGGTTTCACTATGCCATATTTTGACGCCAAAATTTGTCGGCATATTTTGACAGAACTTTATCTCCTTTATCCATAACTTTACCGATAATATTATGTGCCAAAAACAGACAGAAATCCATCAATATAGTGCTTTTTAATCTTATTTGGCAATGCGTTTTCACTTATTTGACGACAAATGCCAATGAATTTGACATAGTGAAAATAAGCCTTAAGGAATTTTGTACAAAATTTTCATGATGTACATATGTACATTGAAAAACATCGTCTGAAGGAACTGAGTACTACTCGTATAAAAACACAATTTTACGAAATGAAAAATACATTTTTAAAGGAGTTTTTTTTGCATAATTTGGGCCACTGGAAAAGAATATGTTCTCCTTTATTTTTGCAAAAAGAACATAACTCAGAAAAAACATAGGTAACATATTTTTCGATCGAAAGCGTTTATTACAGTTAAGTAAGGGGCGAGTACTGGTAATCTAACGACTTTTTTATGCACATACTACAGCAACAAGTTATAACACATCAAAAACTTTAAAGCGAATATCTCCTCAATTATTGGAGATAAAACAAAGACAAGTTGATTTTCCTCTGTATTTTATTTTTTTATATTTTAAACAGACTCAATAAAAAGCAAACACTTTTTTTGCTAATTTTTACATTCGTAAGTTATTTTATTCTGGGGTCCCACATACGTATACAAGTACTAGGTGGCTGTGTGAAAATGACATTAGCATTCTTTAGTGGTGGTCAAACCACAGGAAGGTTTTGCTCACTCGCATCGCAATATTTTCTACACAGGGTTAAAGTTCCCCCTTTCTGGTAAAATTTTTGGTATTTAGTATTTTTGTTTTTCATTACATTCGGTTCTCCTTAGAAAAATTTGGTGCTTAATATTTTAGTGGAAATTTTAACCATCTATAAGGCGTTTTTTAAACAGTGGGTCAAAAAGGCCAGAACGGGCCTGGGTTAAACTTTTGGAAGAAAGTAGACCAACCTTGTTTTCAATATGTAATCAGCAAAAAGTCATAGGAACTCCGTAATTTAACATAACAGTTGATAAGATTATTGTAAAAATTTGTTAATAGCAACATAAATTACCCCAATTACTTAACTTTTTAAATTTTTTTTATTTCTCTAAATTTAAGTACTACATACGGATCTGACCTTCTTCTGTTCGCCCATCCATCAGCGTCAGACATTCAACATTTTAATTCAAGTGGGGAGTAACGTAATTTAAATTTAAAACTAATTCAATAAATGAATGCCGCCTCCGACTCTTTTCGAAGTTGACCACGCCGCCGCCGCAAAGCCTGTCGGCGTAAACCTCTAATATGTACAGACATACAGTGGTCGAAATAATTATAGCCGCACCACATTTTGACAAGTTTTAACATATTATTTTTGTTGTTATATAGTATTGGTTATTTTTTATGAAAACATAGTTCATTCTTTAACCAACACCGTGTAAATCTAAGTTTCAAACTTTGTTAAAAAAAAAATTTAACAAACTTTCGAAAAAAGGTCTTAGATTTCCTGAAAGGATTCTGAGTATGCAGTTTTGTAGCCAATTGAATTCTAGTAGATTCAAATGGCTAAAACTTAAGATTGATTTTTTTTTGTCCAGGATGTTTCGGTTTTCTTCCATATGCGTGTATTCGTTTTACGGAAGCAAATGGGACAAAAAAAGATTCTAATAAATCAACCGTAATTTTTAGCCATTCGAATACAATGGGCTACAAAACTGGATACTCATAATCTTTCTAGGGAATCTAATTAAAAAAGTTAAACATTAAATATTACACAAAGTTTGAAACTTGAACTTACACGGTTTTTGTTAAAGAATGAACTATATTTTCATAAAAAAATAACCAAAATTAAATAACAACCATAATAATATGTTAAAACTTGTCAAAATGTGGTGTGGCTATAATTATTTCGACCACTGTAGC
>NW_016190509.1:0-3743 GCF_001687245.7 Rhagoletis zephyria | reverse complement strand
ACTTAACTGAGGCACCTAAATAAAAAAAAGCGTATTTCAGACAACCATGACCCGCTTCAGTGCAGTAAAGCGAAACGCCGCAAAGAATGCCCATCGCTTCGTCGTGCCGTGCCACTTATGTGACGCAAATCACCCAATTAGGCTATGCCCGGTTTTTCGCGCGAAAACACCTGAAGAAAGGTTAAGAGAAGCGCTACTTGGTCGATACTGTGGAAATTGTTTAGCCACAGATCACGCAACCGAACGATGTGCCAGCGAAGGACGATGCCGTCGATGCGGTGAGAAGCACCACACTACGCTTCACCTCGGTGAAGCTCGACGACCCGCAGATGAAGCACAAAAGCCTTGGAGCGTCCAAGTCGAAGAAGAAGAGCGCAATAGCTATGAGGCGGCGATCTCGCTATACGCGTCTGATTCTGGAACGGAGACCAGGCCTCTCCGTCCAGATATTGAAGAGGGCGAGATTATAGAGTTCGGAGTGGAGACTCGGCCTCTCCACCTGACTACTGCAAGGGTACCGGAAACAAGGTCTTTCCGACCTTTACTCCAACACGAGCGCGATCATCAACGACCGCATAAGCGCCAACGACCGCACAAGCGACAGCGACCACACCAACGACAGCGAACGCATCAGCGACGCCACCGAGACTGCAGAGCGGAAACTCGGTCTTTTCGCCTGCAGCGATCTTCGCGCAACCCATCGCCATCCGCATATGAAGATAGACTGGCGACTAGGCCTCGCCAGCTATCACGACCAAGCGCGTTCCGTAATGGGTTATCGGCGAAAAACCCCATTGTAGGGCCAACCTTCCGCCCGATGGTAGCTATTCCTCCGACGGCCGTGGTCAAAATTGAGGCGGGAGGGCGCTTGCATTTAATCCGCGCGCTTATTGACGTATGCGCTCCAACGACAATTGTATCTGCGGATCTGGCCCGCGAGCTACGGCTAATGCAAACACGAGTCGGCGAGCAAACGGGCAGTCTCGTATGTCTCCGAGGGAAATACGGCCAAAATAAACGAGTTGCGACCCATGCCGTGGTTACGCCCCATTTCCACCGAGTATCGCCAAGTAGCAGTGTAGATCCGACGGTCGCCGCAACATACGCACATATCCGTTTAGCGGATCCCAAATTTTACGAGTCCGCGCCGATACGCCTGGTACTCGGCACCGACGTATACGCCGATATTCTGCTACCCGGCATTCTTCCGAATACCTTCGGGCCTCTGCTGGCTCAGAGCACCATCTTTGGATGGGTGCTTTCCGGAGTCTGCAGAGCATAATCTTTTTCCAAATGAAATTTTATTATAGCTATAATTTTGTTTTAAAAATTTTGTTTAAATGGATTTTATTTCTATGGAAAAAAAAACAATGAATTTTTATATAAATATAAAATAAGTCGTGAATAAAGTGCATTTGAATAGTAACCACGTCTATTTCTTTAATCCCCTTTTTCAATTTCACTCCTGTAGTAGCTACAAAGAAAGAAGGACGAACTTGTTGGACGCCGAAGCTGCTGCTGGAATGCAAATGAATATTTCTAGATTAAAATTTTTTCGATTCTTCCAACCGAACAAGTGCGCCTGATAGCTGAGACGCGGTCAAGTTTGTAGAAGTTGCTTGTCGCAAGGGGGCCGGCATGTTTAGGCCTTCAGCCTAAATAGTTTTTCGTACTTTTGGTGAACCGCCCTAATGCTGGCATATGTACATATGTACATGTATATACACTCATACATGCTCGTGTATATTAACAACAGCTAAGCCCCTAACTAATGTATCCCGCCGGACAATGAACCTTCGTTAAGTTTCCCCTTCACGTCAGTTATTGTCCGGCGGTCCAAACTTAGAAACCGAAAATTATATTTTTCACTTCTGTTTGGAGATCAACGAGGACACCACGCAGCTACCAGGCCACTTCATAAAGGTAATCAAAAACGCATTTGTGTATGCACACATAAATATATATATATCACTGTCGAAAATAGTTGATTAAAATAAACGTTACAAAATACTAAATCCATTATTTCACTATTTTTTTCTATTTTCTTCCACGTTATAAAACACTGGTGCGTCCAATTGCGAACCTTGCGACGCCCGGGGTTTTACAAAGCACTATGAAATTGGCCCTATGAGGTTAAAATTTCATAGTACTGGCTTTTAATTTGACAGTTTTATTCGTGTTGGAAGTGGCTGCTCAGAAAATAATGTTGAACAAATTCGTTGAAAATCCGACATTCTCGAGATCAAAAATCAAATTAAAATTAAATATACCAAAAACTTCTAATTTTCCTCCAAAAATCAATGAGTGGATTCCTTCTGCTTAAACTAACAGAGTAAGCTAATCATCAAAAAAATCATTTCGCACCAGCTTAAGGATAAGGCTCTTTACCTCAATTATAAAAAAAATCGGTTTATCAGAAGAAGATCGCGCGAAAGAATTGGAAAACGATTATCCACGGTTCAGCGAATGGAAGCTATGGCAAGACTTATAGCTTATCGAGTTATAATATATATATTTCTGTTAGATTAAATAAATTTGATAACAAAAATCGCATCCGTTTACTTTACCCCAAATGTTCACACCAAATGTGGTATTTTTTGGCAATGACTAACAAACATGTTTAAAACTTGACTTCGGTCAACTTCCACGTTAAAAGTTTTAAGCTAAAAAGAAACAGGGTGATATCCTCTTAAAATTAAATTTATAGAAGTTGACACAGTTGTCAAAGGGATATGAAATGACGAGAGAATCGAAACAGTCTTATTAAAATTCGATCAGACTCCGCAAAGGGCCATATGACCCCAGAAATATGCTGGAAGGAGCGCTTGCATAAAGTGTTAAGCCACAATGGCTCATTTACTTTAGGATTTCCAAACCTTGGTAAACACAGTTAATGACGCTAGTATATACACTCATATATGTAAAACTTCTGTATTGCCAGTAAGCTAACTTCTCATTGTGTAAGCATTTCGAAACCAAAGCGAGACACTCTAGTACCGTTTTTGTGAATGCATTGTGTACGTGAGTACCGTTTATGTGCAAGAATGATAGAATACAAGATTGCGCCGTCCTGGGCGTTGACATTTGTGTACCACAAGTAAACAAAGAATAGAGCGAAAAGAAGAACGAGTTGNACATGTTTTATTTTAATAAATCAGAAGTCAAGAGACTAGCAAATTCATTCAATAAATCACAAAAACTGAGACTGATAAGTTCATTACAAATTATTTTTGTTTAACAAAGGAAACTCGTTACACGTAGCTAAGCCTTACATCAGAAGTTTTCTTGGCGTTTTCTTTTCTATTGAAAAAGTTTGCCTTCTTATATTGTAATATTTGCCCTAGGTTGCTTTTTGTCCTGCAAAATGGTTATATTAGTAGAAAGTCTTGCACTTTTGCTTAGACGGAGGGCAATATTTTGAGAAATGAACACGTAAAGCTTAGGAATGGCGAATCGTTCCCGTTTTTAATGACTATGTGCCTGATAAAATTATTCACAGATATTGTCTCCCGAGAGAGGTTTGCTTTATTTCGTTATTTTGTAAGTGTTGTGAATAAAAATTCACACCATGATACAATAAGTTTTCGAAGGTAGTTTCACTTCTACATCTTATCCGCCATATTAGCTATCTGACATAAAACGTGTTTCGTATTTTTTGTTTGTACCAACTTTTTCAAAACAAAAAATCCAGCTCTTAACGTTGGAAAAATAAAACAAAGGAAAGCCAAACATATACATAAGTA
>NW_016190508.1:0-3743 GCF_001687245.7 Rhagoletis zephyria | reverse complement strand
ATCAAAATGCAGCATTTATAAGGAAAATATTTATCTTTTCTGATTTCAAATCTTTCAGAACAGAAATCCTCAAAAAATGTACCATCCAGAGAATTTTTCTATCAATTGGCACAGGCCCTATGATTAAAAAAATTAAATTTTTTTGAACATGCACAAAATTAAGAAATGCAATTATTCCGAAATATTCTCTAACAAATATGGCTAAAACGTTTTATCTTTATACAATTAGCATTTCCTTTTTATGCGTTTTGTGATAAAGTATACATATGAAAAAAACATTTTCGAGCATATTTTTGGTTGCCCTAATAATAAATAAAAAATAAATGGGTTTGAAACTTACTTTTTTTTAGAGTAAAAATTATTTCATTAGTAACAAAACAAAAGATAGTAATTAAATTTATATGCACTTAACAATACTTTAGCGTGTACATATCAGATAAAGTAGCTTAAGGTACCAATATACAGTGTCATCTATTTATAATGGACTCGTTTAAGATGGAAACTATGTTATTATGTACCTATTTGTCGCGTCCCAGTTCAAACATATGAAAAAACTCGGTTATAACCGACTCCGCCTATAATGGATAAATATATCGAGATCTGTCAAAATAAGCAAAAAAGAAAAATGCCGGAGCTGAAAAATGCCTTGCACGAAAAGTATACAATTTTATTTATACATGTACATTATTTCCTTATTATTTAAAAATGTTACATTCTGATAGAATTGTTATTCGCTTGTAATGGACAATTTGACGCGGTCCGTGGAGTCCATTATAACCGGATTGCACTGCTTGTCGAAAAAAGTTCGATGCAAAAAGCTTACCTCAAGAAATGTATTTTGTGGTTGAAAGAAGTTCATATATACTTGTGGCAGAAATAAATGAAACGCCTTATTTTGACCAGTTTTGCTTATATTTCTTTTGTTTATTTAATATTCGAAATTTTTTTTACAAAAGTCTAGCTCAATCAGTGTTGCCGTTTCGGTCCAATTGGACCAAAATTGGTAGTTTCATTTCATAAAATACCGCTTTGGTAGGTTAGTTGGCTTGTGATTTTCTAGGGGTTTCGCCACATAATTTATTCATTTTATAAAACTGTAAGTATCTCGGTTTTCGGGAGTACATGTAAAGAATGATGTGAAAAGGAAAAGAGAAATGGGACATATCAAAATTCTCCTGGAACCGAAATTCAATGTTGCACTGATTAGACCAGTGATTCCCAAAGTGGTCCAGGTGGACCCCCAGGGGTCCATGAGTTGTAAATGGGGTCCACGAAAATGTATCTGGTTTCGATGTTTGAGTAGTGTATAGTGACGCACTGCTGCACTTACCGTCACCTTGTGTTTTCATACGTGGAGAAGCCTTAAAGGCCACCTGCATACTAAAAAAATCGCATGCTGGTATGACAATGAGTGAGGCGCGGCGAAAATTGCTGGCGGCAGAGATTTAAGCACTTGTGTCTCTTCAATGCTACAGGATAGTACGCCACCATTATCTTTTTAAAGAGATTCTTTAATGTTGAGTTCACTGAGACTGATTGCTGGTTTGATTCCATCGCTGAGACCAGACTCACACATTGTCCAATCTTCACTGATGGCTCCAAAACTAACTCTGGATCATGATCTGAGGTCTTTTTCGAAGTAAATGGAGATAACCTTCACTTTTCTGTAGGAGAATATGGTTCGGTCTTCCAGGCTTAGGTAATTGCAATACTCAAAGCCATGGACTACGTGGTGGAACATAGGTGGAGAGAAAGGAGTTTACATGATCGCAGTGACAACCAAACTGCACTTAAGGCATTGAACAGCCCTCTATTTAAGTATTTCCAAACTGGTTCGGCAATGCAAGTCTCGACTAAAATATGATGGTGAACATAATGAGGTTGTTTTACTCTGGGTGCCAGGTCACTCAGGAGTACCTGATTATGAGGCATCTGATCATTTGGCCAGAGTTGGCTCAGACCAGGCACTCCTGGTCCTCCTCCGCAGCCAGTTTTAGCACACCCACCTTCGGCAATCGAAGCCACCATCAGAAACTGGGTGAATACTTCGCTCAGCAAAGACTGAGAGGCATCGAGGGGATGCAGGTGGGCAAAACTCATGTTGCTTGACTGGTCACTTCACATGGCACAAACACCTGACTGTGATAGGCGTAAATGACAAGTCCATTTGCCCATCTTGCCTTGAAGAAGATGAGACGGTGGAACACTTTTTGTGCTTCTTGCTTGCTTGGTTATTTGTCATCGATTTTTTTAAACTCGTTCTTTTCTCTATTGTCAGTTTTTGAATTAAAAGTTTGGCGTAAAAAGCTTAGCCGTTTTGATGTTTTAAGTTTTGTGTTTTAAAAATGTGATAAATATTTTTCTCCTCACTTTAAAACTCGGAGCGATAAAAATAAAAATGATGCCATTAACACAAATAAACTATTTTACATATACTCCACGTGCAAAGTCATGAGTAGACGAGTTTATGGTGAAGATAATGTAAATAACGCTAGCGCCCGAAGTGATCCTAAAAAATATAACTCCTCCGAGCGAGAGAGTATTTTGATGTATTTACCATTAGCAAGAAACGCTATGTTTTCAGATCTAAATATTGTAGCATCCTTTCCAAATTGCTTTCCATAATTTTCGTCTCTCTTTGATAAATAATTGCATTCCATAAAATTGCTTTCCATAATTTTCGTCTTTCTTTGATATATAATTGCAAAAAAGACGCGTTTTTTGTTCATGGAACTTTCGCAAATATTAGCAGCACCAAATTTTTTTTCAACATGGTTGACAACCGAAAAAAGGTTTTATTTTTTTCGAACATCCAATTAGCCAAACTTCAAAAAATTCGCCTTTCGTAATATCATGATAGCCCCAAAAAAAAAATCCGTTTTTTCTTGAAAACGGCGAGCTAAGCGAAATAAAATCAACGCATTACATTTTAATTTATCAATTTCCTTTTCCATTTCGTTTGCCGAAAATTAACAAAAGTGTAAAAGCTTACATAAATTCATAAATGGAAATAAATCAGAAAATTTGTGAGGTTATGCAAATAAGTCAGTTTTTTGCAAACAAATGATAAAAAATCACTTTTTTAAATTGGGACATAGGCTCTCACTTATAGTATTGTTTTCCATATAAAATTTGCCTTTAATTATTCGAACTTTACAAAATAAACCGGTTACGCAAACAACGTGTCAATAATGTTTTGAAAGTGTAACTTTGGTTTGTTGCTGTCTAACGGTGTTTTTATTTTATTTTACAAAAACAAAGTGAAGTTTCAGTTATTTTGGTGTATTCCCTACAGAATGGCAAAAATTATGTAAAACTGCCCTTACGAAATTGGAGTTTCGCACAGCCAAATGAATCATTTGACCTAATGAGCACCGTCATAAAAAAATATTTATTTTTTTATTTATTTATTTCAAAGAGAAACAATTATAAATAATTATTCCACTTACAAACTAAAGCACTGGCTACCAGGGCCTTCGGCTTAAGTAAAAAAAAAGGAAAATTCATTTATATTAATTGTGAGTAAAGATGGAGATAAAGTTAAAAAGGGAATGTTAATAATAATAATTCAGAGAACTAACAGTATTTACAAATGAATATTGTAACTGAAGCAAGGTCTTAAATCTACATAAATTTTGTGATTTTCTTTTTAAAGTTTGGATGGTTATACATTAATTTTAGCTAGTGTCCCAAGTTTTGCAATTTGTTCAATATGACGGTCTACTGTTTGTGCAAGATAATCA
>NW_016190507.1:0-3743 GCF_001687245.7 Rhagoletis zephyria | reverse complement strand
TTTCAGGTCAAGATAACGGTTACGGTTTCGGTTTCGGTTTCATTCCTTGCCCAAAATAAAAGGTTTCAGTAAAACAAATTTCTTGGAAACTTTTCTTTTAAAATTGTTATGCAAAATTAACGTAACCCCCTTCAAAGTTTTAAAAAAAAGTTTTATCGTATTTTTATGGCAACTTTTTAGGCAGTTCTTAAGGTAATTTGTATGACTCAGCAATAGCTTAAATAAGCTTTAAAGCAGATTTCTTACGTTCAAATTTGGACAATCAAAATTTATCATTAATATTAAAGAGTACCACGTTAGTTTCTTATTATCGTAATTATTAATATTTTCTGTTAATTGAAAGAGCAACAAAGTCTATTCTTTTTTTTTTTTGGGTGTGAAGCAGCCTAATGTTAATACTTTTTATGTATATGTATGAAATAGTATTTGTGTATGAATGTACATTTGTATGCATTTTATAATTCAAAAAATAATGAGTTGGTCAGTTTATGTTCGTTTTATTATGAATTGGTTTTATTGGAATTTCGCTAAGCGCTAGATATACTCGCAGTTCTTCCTTGTTGTTTCATAATGACCACAACAAACACTCATTGATATTACAGCACTGGCNTTTTCGATTCGGGCATATTCGCGTATTGGAGTTGCTCTGCTCACAATTCAAATCTACGTTTTCGCAATGTTTATTTTTTTTTTGTGTAATTTTACTTTTTCTCTGTTGGATTAACTGATTCATGCATGTAATGCTGCTTTGTTGCGTGTGATTTCTTAACTTATTTTATCGTTGTTATTGCTGCAAGTTGTGCACTCTACATTAAACAACAAGTACGCCCAGCACACACAACAACACATCTCAATTAGGTGGGTGATCAAAAAATGCTTTGGAAGGGGTGGCTCAATGGAATTTGTCTTTGCGTTGAAGTAGTATATGTATATAAATTAGGGTGGTCCTTAAATGTAGGAAGCAAATTTTTAGATCAGATTTCTTAAGCCCAACCCCTACGTCGATGCTACTATAGTCGAAGATATCACATATGTATAAATTTTGGTCCCGATTGGAGGCGGTTAAGGCGTGGCGCTCAGGGGGTAAAATTCAGATCCCTCTATGGAGACTCAAAAATGTGATATCTTCGACTTAAGTAGTATCGATTTTAGGTATGAGATTAAAAAAAAAATTAATCTTAATTTTTTGAGTCTCCATAGAGGGATCTGAATTTTACCCCCTGAGCGACATGCCTTAACAGTCTCCAATCGGGACCAAAATTTACATGTGAAATCTGTGACCGTGGTATTACCGATTGAGGGGCTGAGACTGAAAAAATCATTCATTGGATTTTTAAGGACCACCCTAATATATATATATATCCTACAAAATAATAAAAATAATAATATTCAACAAAGAAATGATAATAATAATAACAGATTGACGTTTATACAATATTCTAGCTTTTGGCCGAGCTTCTTCTCCGATTTATGGCGGGGGGAGGAACCTACAGTTTTATGCCGACACCGGCGTGTTTTAAAATTTGCTCAGCTGAATGGAAAAAAATTAAAAACAAATATCAATGGACAACTTTTCGATCTCCCCTTGTGACTGCTACGACACAGCGATAGGAGGAAGTCAGTTATCCAGCAATATAGTAAGCCAGTCTGTTGAAATGCTTTCCGTCAATCTCGTCATTTTACGGACTTATCGCAGAGGAATGCAATTTAATATTAGCTATTTTCATGCGATTTTAAACTTGCCAATTATATACTTAAGTTCACACAAATGTACAAACATAGCTATACAAACTGCCCAGTAGGAAACAACGCTGGATGTTCACAAAGCATCTTACATCTACTCCCTAAACCTCATCAAGTGAAAAAGTGGGATCCACCTCAGCGTCTTTTATTCAACTGTTGCTCTAACAGCTTGAGGTGATATTGTAGTTTCTAATCGGACAATGATGTCGATATCATTAGATCTACCTCGTTCAGCTTTGCGAGCTGCTTAGACCGCCTTCGGTCTATCCGTATCCATAATTATTTAACTTTGCATTCCAAGGTTTTAGCAAAGCGCTTGTTTAGCTGACTAGTCACCCATATTTCCAGCAGCAGCCCAAATAAGGGCAATGGGGTTCCCACACTCTCATACTTGGCGAAAACTCCCCATGGGTGTCTTGGCTTACCGGTTCATCAGCCATGCAGTTTTCTGCAAAGCTTCCTTAAAAATCTTGAGGCCTTAACTGTCGTCGACAATCGGATTAATAGACGGATTTGGTAGCATAAATTTGAGGAGCGACCCATCCAAGCAGAAGACACCTTACCTACATTTCCATGTAATTTCGAAGAAATTCACTGCGCCCACTTACCGTCACTTTGTGTCTTCATACGTGAGTAAGCCTTAAACACTAATGACTTTTCAATGTCCAGGAATCGTAGGCCACCATTACCTTTGTTGAAGAGATTCTATAATGTTGGGATGAATCGAGGGGCTGCAGGTGGACAAACCTCAATCTCAGAAGGTCTTTCTAGTTATTTGCACTCTCATTAAGTAGACGGAACTACAGGCAACTTGTTGGACTGCTGACTGGACGCTTCTCGTGGTACAAACACCTGACTGTATAGGCGTAAATACATGGAAACTCCATTTGCAACTTCCCCGCCTTTGCAAGCATTAGGTACGAGGAATTTAGCCGTGATATGTTGAGGGACGAACACTCATTCAGATTTAAAACTAAATAAAA
Source organism: Rhagoletis zephyria (assembly GCF_001687245.7). Lineage (NCBI taxonomy): Eukaryota > Metazoa > Arthropoda > Insecta > Diptera > Tephritidae > Rhagoletis > Rhagoletis zephyria. The sequence goes on along the minus strand of NW_016190507.1, from coordinate 1,017 downwards.
GGGACAGGAAAATCCACGTACTATTTTCTATTCGGTTCCGACAAAAACCCCCAAAGCTTCCAGAGTTCCTGTAGTGAGAAATTTTCTTATAAGCAAGAACTCGCAGTCTCATCGCGCGAACGTTGAGAATTGAAATAGGCGTAAGAGTAAAGATGGCCCGGAGTGACCAACATATTTCAATTTCGGCGGCTTTTTGCATTCTCTGCTCTGGCTTAACCATGATGACCTTAACTACTGCGTCCTAGCACACGAGGAGGCCATGTCAACGCGCGTGACAATGCTTATAATTTAGTGGGAAAGCTCTTGTATATATACGGGGAAATCAATGTCCTTTTGTAGCTGATCAGGTATTCATGCCATATGAACCCTTGAAGGGGATGAAAGAATAGATCGTCCAGAGCAAGCGGCAAAATGTTTAGATTTCGAGGCTCCGGATACCTCGCAGAGTGGCAGACAAGGAGTGACTCACAGCCTTTTTGTGGGCCATTTCGAAAACAGATGACACTTGTCGTGAGCTGCGTAGTATAGTGGTTAAAAATCTCAAAGTTTGTTTGCGTACATAGTTGTGTGTTTTCCCTACAGGGAAAGCATAGCTTGTTAGCCATGAATAGTTGCATTCGACGTGTTGACTCAGGGCTGCATTTAAATGGTATGTATAACTGGCATACTTAAACTTTACGAAACTTCAACGATAAATTCAATATTTTTATGATAAGTAATAAGAGAGAAAAAAGGGAGCAATCATATATTTTTTTTTGTGTCATCGGTAGAGATATCTTTGGCAAGGAGAACTGTACTTTTGCGAGACTAGACTTATCCCACAGATTTTTCAGGAATTCTGCTATAACCAAACTAGAACGCACATTTTTCCAAAAAATCCGTTCCGGAAAACTTTTATACCATAATATTTTCTCCGGCTTAGATCCGAAGCTGTGTTTCTAGAACAAGTAAATAACATGAATAGTTCCCCGGTTTCTTTGTAATTATTATCTCCCTTCAATTCTGTCAAGTCCCGAG
>NW_016190506.1:0-3744 GCF_001687245.7 Rhagoletis zephyria | reverse complement strand
TATATATATATATATATATATATATATATGCACACATGTATAACAAATATCACAAACTTGTAAATTTATGACTTAGTAGTTTGTTAGACTAATTTGAGGCCGTTGAAAATTTATATTTCTACTAAGTTGGATTCATGGTTATATTGCGCTTATAATAACTTTACGACACTCACATATTCATAAGATTTGACCATTTATTTTTTTAATTTTAATTATTTGCTTATAAAAATGTGCTATATTTTTTGTATCAAAACCATATATTTAAATCCAAGTTTGAAAGTTTTTTGTTTGGTGAACGATTTTTTCACTTTTTCCATAAAAGCATAAAGGCCTCATGAAATAAACCGTCTGAGACCGTTAGCAACAAAATTTCAAAAAATAAACGCCAGGTTTTGTAAATTGCTCTTGTTATGTATAAAAAAAAAAACCAAAAAGCAGTCTCCAAAAAATCTTCAAAAATCAGTGCAATTTTTTAAGCCGATTAGAACTTGCACTTCATTAGAATAGAATTGTATGGGCTATAAAAAATGTTCTAAAGATTCAGATTGAAAAGTTGAAATTTTGACGAAAACTTGTTGAATTTTGGAAACTATGATTGATATGTTTTTGGGTACAACTTGGCTGATAGTTTTTTAGAAAAATAACAAAAAAAAAAAATTTGCTCGAAAAACATTAGGATTATTAAAAAAAAGCTGCACGTGGTCATTTGTTTGAGTCTCTGTGTATGCCTCAACACAAGAATAGATATCATATTAAAAATACATACTACACCTTTCTTTGCTCTTTCAGCAAAAAGTTAAAAAATAACGGAACCCTTTAAGATCAAATCAAATAAGAAAAAAAGTCCGGTGAACGTTCTGCTAGAGAAAATATCGAGTGTGCTTATACGAGTGTGAACCCCCGAGGTTAATTCTAATCCAGGGAAAGCTGCATCATTTCAGGTTCATTTTCTTTGCAAGCAAAGTTCGTGTCGTAAGTCTTTCGTTAGCTTAATTTGCATAAATATCTTTCAGTTCTTTTTTTATTAGTTTTAATTTTCAAACATTTCAAAATAATGGAAGAGTATGAGAGAAATTTTGTTTTCGCTTCCATTCTTCGCGAAGATTTGTTCGCTTTTCGTTACCTGTCAGACACATTAGTTCCCAAATTGTTCTTCGAAGGAACACAGCCTTCCGCTCCGTCCAAATTGAGAAGGACTTCTATACACCGTTTGTGACCAAATGAATCTTTAGGCAAGGCGAATAAAAGCTGCTAATCTGAATCGCAGCGGTAACATATATATCAAAAGAACGATGCTGCTGGCGTATGCAAATGATTTAGACATCGTCGGCCTGAAACTAAGAAACTAAGGGAGGTCGCCGCAGCATTTTCCAATTTAGAAAAAGAAGATACAGAGATTGGTCTAGCAGCGGCGAGCGTTTCGCCATTGGGTTCTGCAGCAGCCGCGCGGCACTCTTCGTCATACCACTTGTTTCTGTGCCGTTGGTAATAACAATCTCTTCTGCAGTGGTATGAAGTGATTGGGAGATTTTTTTCAGTTTCAGACTTAAACTTTTTAGAAGACAACACGAAAATAAATTTGATAAGAAAATTTAAAGTACAAAGGCCTTTGGGTTGAACTTACTGTTAAGTAACAATATTTTCACACAAAACACACAAACACAAAAACATCTTTTCGCTCTCAAATTACTTCGAAAACATAATAGAAAAGAGATTCACAAGAAAATTTGAAGAGTCAAGATTTTTGGATTGAAGTTGGTTCCAACCCAGTGTAGTTTTCCATATTTTATAGGGAAACAATACATTTGGCTAGGCTTAAAAAGTGTCAAACTGAGATTTAATTTTACATGTTATGTGAATTTATGTACATTTGCCAACTTTCTTTATTGCCAATGAAAAATTCGTATTTGTCTATAATTTTTCTATTTTAAAGCAACCATTTTGCTGTACCCAATCGATCGCCCTTTTCTTCACTCCTCCTAGGTTTGCCATAGATATGAGTTTATTTTATGGTGACGTAGAAAGAAACCCTATCATTAAAAAAAAAAAAAAATCTCAAACATCAACACGAATTTTGAACTACTTGAAACTTGCACTTTTTTTATCCTAAACCAGATTAGTATGGGATCACCTCTGAGATATTACCTTTCCGATGCAAAAAGAATTTTCGAAATACATACATAAAAAAATAAAAATAAAAATATTCCGACGAATTGATAACCTCCTCCTTTTCTGGAAGTCGGTTAAAAATAAAATGGGCTAGAAACCGGCATACCCAAAAGTGTTTGTAAAAATTCTGAATAAAAAGTTTGAAGCATTGATAAGCGTTTCTTGAATATTGTTGAATTTTCGGAAATTTTACACAAATTTTTAACAAATTTTAAGCTTTGATTTATTTGTTTTATATTGTATTTAGAAAGAAATTTAAAAGTTTTTAAATCCATGAAAAACCTGTGAAAAGTTTTGGAAGATTTTAAAAATTTTCGTCTAAAAATGTATAAAAGTAAACCGGGTGAAAAGTAGATTATTAAACCACATATTTTTTACACAAAAATCAAAGAAGCAATTTTGATAGATTTGCTATCAACAATTAGGAAATCAAGATATAAAAAAGTTTGCTTTGTAGATAGCGTGACAAACGACACTAAAAAAAAATTAAATAAACTCTATACATTTAAGTTACCATCAGCTTAGAGATCGTGTTATCACCAAGAATATTTTGGTTTTTGAAATGAATAAAAATCGACAAATATTTATGTACATAAAATCGAAACAGCAAATATTTAATACAAATATTTTTTTTAGTTTTCAATCAGATCTACAAATTTTTTTTATATTTTAAGACTTTTTTAAAAATATTTTCGTAGAATATTAAGATTAACGTGAGATGGATTGATTTGAAAATATTAGTTTTCAAAAATATTTTTTTCAAAAAATTACCTCAGTTGACAGAGACGTTTAAGCTTAAAATTTCTGCTGAAAAATTGTATCAGCGAAATCAAAATATGTCATCAAATTTCTGTTACTACTTACAAATTAATGCAACCCACAAAAATTTAAAAATTTTTCCGAAATACTTTGACGGAAATCCTAAAATAAATTACATTTTATAGTTCCGGTAGAAAAACTGCAACTTGTTTTTTCTCTTGGTGAGACAGCCTAATGTGCATACATACATATGTAGATAAATATGTATAGTATCTACGGTGTATATAATTTAGCCAAGCAGAGATAACTGATAGCGGAACCTTCAGATTTTAAGCTTTCAATAAATAATTAAAATTTTTATTTGATTGCCTTTTATTGAAAATCCGCTAGCAATCATGTTGTATTCATTGAATTTAACTTTCGATCACTATGGTAAGTTAACCAAAATACACAAAGTGATATATGAATATAGGTATGTATTAAAAATATTTTAAGAAGTTGAAATTGTAGCACAAATAAAAATCAATTTTTCTATTGCAATAGTCCATTTCATGCGCAAACCAAAATTGTGATGCACAATGTTTTTAGTTTTAACATTCTTTTTAAAAATAATTTTTACACTTTTGCTGCTTTAAATTAATTAGCAATGGCTTTCCGATTTTACACAAATTAATTTACAAATTAACTCTGATCCAGGCGTGGCTCATCAAACGCCACGTTGGTGCAGCATCTTACTTGCATTTGTTATAAGACACTTAGTATAGGCTTTTTCACATCCATTTAACGTTCGTGTTTAAAATTTTCCCACTTTTTTGT
>NW_016190505.1:0-3744 GCF_001687245.7 Rhagoletis zephyria | reverse complement strand
CCCAAAGTTTCCAGGTATGGTCTTCTTGCAGTTCATCCCCCGGTTGAATAGCGTTCTTTTGTAAACGAATCCGTCTGATACACATAGGTCCGGTAGTCTGTCACCGTTCTTAGTTATAGTGTATTCCAATTCCACGTACTCGTCGGAGTTAAAGTACCGTGAGTCTAGCGATACGTCCAGAAGCCTCTCGGTTTGTTTTAGTTCTTCGATATTCATCCATGATAAGGTGTCTGGCACCACATTTTGGGTGCCCTTGCGGTGGTGGATATCGAAATGGAATGCTTGCAGCTTGAGATTCCATCGTTCTAGTCGCCCACTCAAATCTTTTTGCTGCATCAGCCACTTAAGACTGGCGTGATCTGTAATGATGGTGAAGGGTAACCCTTCAACGTAGGGACAGAAGCGCTTGACGCTCAATACAGCTGCATAGCATTCCAATTCTGTTACGCTATAATTCCTTTGGGCCTTGTTGAGTTTCGCGGACATATACGCTATCGGTCGTTCGTTACCGTCCTCGTCCAGTTGAAACAGTACGCCCCCAACCCCTTCAGTCGATGCGTCACATTGTATGTAGAATCGTCTGTGGAAGTCCGGGTATACTAGTACAGGCGCTGATAAGAGGCTCTGTTTTAATAGTTCAAACGCTGTTATTGCCTCGTCTGTCATATTGAATTTCTTTATCTTGTCCTCGGTTAAGCAGTCGTGTAGTGGTGCTGCAATCGTCGCATAATTATGGATGAACTTCCGATACCATCTTGTCATGCCCAATAAAAGCCTGAGTTGCTTGGGGTTTTGGTTGGGGGAATTCCTTCATAGCTGCTACCTTGCTGGAATCTGTGCGAATACAGCCGTCACCCACTACGTATCCCAAGTAGCGTACCTCTCTGTAGCAGAATTTGCTCTTTTCCACGTTTATGGTTAGTTTGGCGTCGCGTATACACCGAGCGACATGCGATTCAAAATCTACGGAATATACTAAGAGGTCATCTAGGTATACAAATACACAATCATGAAGAGCAGCCGGTATGACTTTGTCCATTAGACGACACATGCGTTGCGCGGCGTTGCAGAGCCCAAATGGCATTACCGTTAATTGGTACAAGGGTCTACCCGGGACCGTAAATGCGGTCTTCTCCCTCGACTTTTCCTCAAGTGGTATCTGCCAGAATGCATCTTTTAAGTCGATGGCAGATATAAAACGCGTGTTTTGTAACCTACTAAGAATGCCATCAATGTGTGGCAGAGGGTAGGCGTCTTTAATGGTACGTTCATTTACGTTTCTAGCGTCTAGGCAAAGCCTATTTTTCGTGCCTTTGATAAATAGCGAGACAGGAGACCTCCAGCTGCTGTTACTCTCCTCAATGATCCCCATACCAAGCATCCTATCCAACTCCGCGTATACCAATTTTTGAATTGCTGGTGAGATCGGATAATGCCTCTGTTTCACGGGCACATTTTCATTGGCGACTTCGATTACGTGTTCTTCAACATCTGTACGGCATAACCCTAGCACTGAGAAAGAGGAAAACAATGCCTTGGTCTTTTCCAGAATCTCATTTTGGTCTGAATTTAACGTATGCTGCACGGCTTCGAAGGAGATGTCCCCTTCGGCGGACACGAGCTTTGAGACGGTCTTGGCGCAACTACTTTTATTCGCGCCTCTAGTTACAACATCCATTTGGAAGGCATGCCAAAAATCTACCCCCAGATACACTTCTTGGGTCAACTCTGGCACTATTAAAAACTCCAGTTTTCTTATTTTACCATCCCATGTGATTGGGAGTGATATTAACACATCTACAGGGGTTTCCCCGCCGTTCGCTGTGCGAATGTTTTGGCCGGAGATACGCGTTATCCCACTTTCCCTACCTTCTAGAATTTTCATAGCGCCTTTTCCTAAGCAACTTGCGCATGCCCCCGAGTCCAACAACGCTAACACTTCATGCCCATTGATACTGATTTGTGCAAAAAAACGATTGTCGCCTTTCACGGTAACTATGGTTGCTACTATCTTCTTTTGTATTCTTTTCATGTTACGTTGTTTTTCGCNCTGTTTAAATTTCTATTTCGTTTTTTCTTAGTTAAAGCTTCCATAAAAATACGCCTTCTTGCTTCTTCATATTTAATTTTTCGCCTATGTAAACTTTCTTCGACACCTTTAAATTGACTATTTTTCGCTTCATCTTCTTTTTGATTATTTTCCCGTTTAAGGATTTTAATTTCTACTTTGGATCTCAATTTCGTATCTACACTTCCGGATTTCGATTCTGGACAGAGACCCCGGTCATCCTGTCCAAAGCCTTGTTTCCCGCCTCCGATTTGAAAACGCAGAACGAGGAATTCCCGCCGCAGGCAAAACATTTCATTAAATGGAAGGACGACTTACACTTGTTGTCTTTTGCTACTTCTGCCGGGTTTTTAATATAAAAATCCACCGGCATTCTGCCAGAAAAGCACAGCATGAGGTGGAAGGGAGATGCGCAAAAGGATTGGATGGGTGCACTGGAAACATTAGACGTATTACTCACAACAGGATTAGGATTAAAGGGTGGAGCTTTAGGTTTGATCACTTCGCGGTGTGGGACGCTATTGGGCATATGTTTTTGTCTTCAGTCCAAAGTAGTCGAATTCGTCGTCGTCCGCGTGGTCTTCTAAAACCTGCCAGTACCACTTTAGGGCCTGGCCAGTCACCAAGCAGTGAAAGTCTGTAAAGAGCTGTTCATAGGGGAGTTGATGTTGTATTCGCATCCTCTCTACACGGAACACGAAGCTTTCGACTGTCATGCCTTTTGTGGTACCATAAAATTTTAGATGCCACTTGTCCAAGTCTACCTTCTTTCTTTCTGTATGTCTGTCTTGTCTCTCCGTCCGCTGTCCTTCAATAATGTCGCGGTTTCTTCGGTCTTCATGACTATTGCGATTGCCTGGAGTGGAAGTAGATGCCGGTTGAGGGGGTGCCGTTGGAGCTTGCATTGAGGCTTCTACGTCGCCTACACGATTGCTTAAATGTGATACGTCGGACCTCATCTTCCTAACTTCGGACATACAATCAGCCATGACAGCATTTTGCTGTGCCATCATCGCCATCATTTGCTCCAGCTGGTCCATGCGGNGATTGCCTGGAGTGGAAGTAGATGCCGGTTGAGGGGGTGCCGTTGGAGCTTGCTTTGAGGCTTCTACGTCGCCTACATGATTGCTTAAATATGATACGTCGGACCTCATCGTCCTAACTTCTCCAGCTGGTCCATGCGGTTGGGAGCTGGCTGTAGATTTCTGGCCATTGATCCAACATCTTCTTGTCTTGGCGCCCCACCAACTGCTCCTTCTTCCACTAACTCAGGCTCCGACATTTCGAGAACCCTATCCAGCTTCCTTGAATAGCTTAGCGAGCTGTCTGTAGTATTCGCTTGAATGTAGGACCTACCAAATACTCTGGCAGTACAGCGGTTCAGATAATCAGTGGGTACGAAGTCCACTGGCCGTTCGATTCCCGTATCTATCTGAGTGAACAAAGAACCTACCACCTGGTTCTCTAGTGCCCTTGCTAAACTACGCGTTACTGGTCTATTGTGCGTAAGNCATGCACCTTCCACGCACAGAATAAAAAAATTACCGAACCCGAGAAAAAAACAGGATATAAAAAAAGTAAATTCTATTGCGCCTAAATTTGTTTGCGTAGCATTAAATACAATTCAATTACTTTTTGGCTTCTCACCCTTATGTGCAGGTATATTTATAAAAAAA
>NW_016190504.1:0-3744 GCF_001687245.7 Rhagoletis zephyria | reverse complement strand
GCACAATAACCATACCGAGTTTGGTACAAATTGGTAGAACGGTTATCGACATACATATATGTGATGAATGAATTAGCTCTAATATTTACTGATTTATCGAAGATTTCGTATTTCTCGAAATTACCGTTATATGGGATGTGGGCGTGGTTATTGTCCGATTCTAAAAATTTTCGGCCATTTCGTATGTTATACCAAGGCCAGTAACTGTGCCAAGTTTGAAAGAAATTGGTGCAGCGGTTACCAAGATATACACATGTAACCATAAGTGGGCGTGGCCACGCCCATTTTGCAAAAAATTATAATATTCTTATTTTTCGCCTGAAAATTATTGTAAGTATCAATTTTGAGTGAATTATGTTCAGTAGTTACTAAAATATCGAAGTTTTCGTATTTCTCTAAATTACCGTTATATGGCATGTGGTCGTGGTTTTTGTCCGCTTTTAACTATTTTCAGTCGTTTTGTGCGTTGTATCAAGGCTAACAACCGTGCCAACTTTGGGAGGTTGTGAGAGGTTACCGAGATATACACAAATTACCGTTATATGGGAGGAATTGTCCGACTTTGCCCATTTTCAATACACATACCAAGTTTCGTTAAGATATCTCAATTTTTACTCGAGTTATCGTGTGCACAGACGGACGGACGGACAGTCACCGCTTAATGATTTATTTTTCATTTATGTATACATTTGTCTATATCTATATCGATTCGTTTTGCCTGTTAAAAACAACCGTTATGTGAACAAAGTTATAATCCCCTGGTGCACAAGTGCGCTCGGGTATAAAAAAAAAACAGAATTTCCATAATTTTTGCATAAAATATGAAATTTTGATTTAAATGGTGTTTGTAAGTAATCAGCTACACTTTCATAAAAAAAATAATAAGCTGAAATGACGCGTCCAAGTTCATATTTGGGTCACTGTTAGGGATGTCAAAATATCAGGAAAATTGGGATTCCGGGATTTCGGAATAATTTTTAGGTAATCCCGGTATCCCGGGATTTATCCCGGGATTCAAATTGAGTCATAAATTTTATGAATATGAGTAAAAATTCAATATGTGAAAGCATTTAAACATACCATTAAATAAAACTATTTAAAACTTGCGATAAACTGATTGTAAAACTCATATATCGCTAGCTTAGAGTGAAAAGTTGCTAACATCACTATTAATGAAAAATCATATTTTGATATAGGAGGCTAGATAAATTAAAATTGCATCGTTTCGAAAGGGGTAAAGGTCCTTGTTTTATGTTTTCTCGTTTATATTCAATGAAAGCAAGATTTGCTAAGGGCAAAACAAGCTTCGAAAATTCGATAAGGCCAAAAAAAGTTTTGCGAAATACTTGAAGAAAATGGCTATAGGAAGTTTTTTCCTCTCCTGTACAATTTTTAAATTGGGACTTAGCAACTATGCCCTTTACGCTAGCGATATTTATTAAATCAGACAAATTTTAAAGTAAAACATTTTTTTAATTGTATTTAAAAAATGTGATTGAGGAACGTATACATCACAAATAATAATGTAAATACCAGGTACTTTTGAAAGTGACGATTAATAAAAAAAAAAANACTCTATAAAGAAATGGCGAATTTTGTGCCATTTTTTCGCAATTTACTAGCAATTTTGAGGGTGTACGAGTCAAACGGATCTCAGAATCGGATTCAGCGGGTCGAAATACATGTTGGTAGTTGGGTCTGGTTAAAAACACACACCCCTTTTTTGCCGGTGTTGTTATTATTGCACTTAATATGTTTTTGTAAGAGCAGCAAAGCATTCAAAGCGGACTCTTCTGAGCTTGACCTACAGTTTTTACATACAAAACCTACTGATGAAAAACATATTTCGGCATCAACACTTTTAGGCTGAACTATCAAAAGGTAGACATAATCCATTTGAAGATAGTGACCCCTATCTCCTCCATTACAAAATATTTGAAATTCTTTTACCAGCACGTCGGTCAAATTATAAGTTTTTCGATGTGAGGAACTTTTGAGTAGATTGATCTAAAAAATTATCTAACTTTTCCTTAAAACTCTCTGTTTCGTTTATATTAGCGGCGCTATGAGTAAGTTCATTGAAATCTTCTTCAAAAAAGGCTCAGACTGCAACTTAAAAGTACAGTTTCAAGCTTTTTGTTAATTGCAGTCAAAACGGCATTTTACAAAAATCATACTTCAAAATTCATAAACAAATTCTTACTATCAAATTGATATTTCAAAATTTTCGGGATCCCGGGATTAATGAAAGCAAATCCCGGGATCTCCCGGTCGTCAAAAACACCGGGATCCCGGGATTTCGGGGTCCCGGGATTGACATCCCTAGTCACTGTATATTCTCATCAAATAAAAATCATTGAAATCGGCCGAGTAGTTTAAGACTTTTCGGATTAGAGAAAGTTCTTTAAATTTTATATACTTAACACAGTCCGACATGAAAATTTTCTCCGAGATAAAGCTAGCAGTCTCTAATAGATTTTGGGTCGCCAAATTTATGAAAATGGAAACATAAATGTACATTTATTTGCATTTTAATAAAATACGGAAAAAAGCGAAATCGGCTAAAAACGGCAAACTTGTTTTTTGTTAAACGCCTGCCGGTTAAATCGGCTGCCGGCTAAACCGAATTGTCTCCGGCTGTTTGCTGTCGCAGCGGGCTAAAACTAGCGGAAAACGGCTCAAATGGCAACACTGCTCACTAGTGTTAAAATTTTTAAATCAAAACATATTAACACAAATTCTATGAGAATGGAAAAATTATTTTCTGCTTTTTTGTCCATTTATAGACCTTTCTTATGTATAGTATATTCTGTATAAAATTTTGCAATATTTACGGCCAGTTTCACCAAACTATTTAAGTGGAAATTAACTTTAATTTAATTTTGTATTTAATTCTCATTTAAATAATTTTCAGTTTCAATAAACTATCTATTTAAGTGAGTAAAAAGTGGTTGTAAAACAGACTAGGCTAGCGAAAGCTTTCATTTGTACTGAGAGCTTTTGAAAGCTTTGGCACGCTGTGTTGTAAAAGCAGGGCTGGTATACAAGTAATCAGCAGATACACAATGATCAGCTGATTAAACGTGTAACACCTCTGAGTGTGGTTTTTCTGATTTAATTTTTATTTAAGTGAGGAGCATAGGTCACTTAAATCAAAATTAAAAATTGATTAGTGTAACCAAAAATTCGAAAATTAAACTTAAATAATTTGGTGTAACTGGCTGTTAGGCTGCGTTTCACCAAATTAATTTAAGTGCAAATTGCTTTACAGCCAGTTTCACCAAACTATTTAAGTGGAAATTAACTTTAATTTAATTTTGTATGTAATTCTCGTTTAAATAATTTTCAATAAACTATTTATTTAAGTGAGTAAAAAGTGGTTGTAAACCAGACTAGGCTAGCGAAAGCTTTCATTTGTACTGAGAGCTTTTGAAAGCTTTGGCACGCTGTGTTGTAAAAGCAGGGCTGGTATACAAGTAATCAGCAGATACACAATGATCAGCTGATTAAACGTGTAACACCTCTGAGTGTGGTTTTTCTGATTTAATTTTTATTTAAGTGAAGAGCATAGGTCACTTAAATCAAAATTAAAAATTGATTGGTGTAACCAAAAATTCGAAAATTAAACTTAAATAATTTGGTGAAACTGGCAGTTAGGCTGCGTTTCACCAAATTAATTTAAGTGCAAATTGCTCTACAGCCAGTTTCACCAAACTATTTAAGTGGAAATTAACTTTAATTTAA
>NW_016190503.1:0-3744 GCF_001687245.7 Rhagoletis zephyria | reverse complement strand
ATTTAAAACCTACCGAAATTTTCTAAAGGGGAGCGTAAATGAAGAGTGTGAAATGGACCAGAAAAGGCCGCAAATTGACAAAAAAGCTGCATATTCTAGTATGTTAAAGCTATGAAAACTTAAAAAAAAAAAAAACATATAACATATAACATAATTTGCTTAATATGTAGTACGTATGGCTAAAATTAAGTACCTACCCCATTAGTGTTAATATAGAGAAAATTTGTAAAGTGCTAACAATCAGCAGGAGCGCCCCAAGTACTCCCCTTTGTGGAATTTTTTTACTACGCCTACCATTTCTGCACAGCAACCTACATACATCACCGTGAAGGCCTTCATCATGGAAATATGTAAGTGTCTGTTGAAATGTATATACAGTGAAACCACTCCTAACGGACACCTCTATTAGACGGACATCTCCCTTGGACGTACATTTTTTCCTATACCATGTTTTAAGTATAAATTTCGGAACAAATTACTCTCTCTTAAGCGGACACTCTCTTGGCCAGACGCGGACAGTTATTTTGCATAAAATTGACACAAAAAACTCTATTGAGCGGACGCGAACCTCTTATCAACGGACATTAAGATTTCTTTTCATAACAAGTCAAACAAAAACCCCCGTTGAGCGGACGCGAACTCCTCATAGGCGGACTACTAAATGGAAAAAGGGGACTTCCCGCATAAAATGTGATTGTTATGCACACATTTAGTTTGGTTTGCGCAGTGGTTTAGGATCGTTATTTGAATTATCAGAAACCCTTGGAGAATCCAATTTCAATTCTGATGAATTTATAACAATAGATAATAATAAATGCATGGACCGAAAATTTAGATTTCTGGTTGGATTTTGTTACTGATAAAAACCAAGGAATGAAACCGATTCAAAATAACGTTCCGGTTTGGGTTTCGGTTTTGCCAAGTGTTTCGGTTTCGGTTTTGGTTTCGTTCTTCAAAATTTATTTCGGTTTTGGTTTCGGTTTCGTTCCGGTTTCGGTTTTTCACAGAAATTTTGTTGATATTATTTAAATCACAATGTCTTAAACGTTGAGGAAAGAAAATCGAAAATTACAGTTCACTGATAATATCAACACTAGGTTCTTTCCCTAACAATCCGGACCGGATTTGGTAATTAGAGAATAAGAGAAACATTTTCTTTCAAAAATGGAACAAAGTTCAGAAGTACGGAAACGCAAAAACCCACATTTCACCCACAGCCCACAAGTCGAGAAACAGCTGATTCACGTTGTTCTTGTTTTTGTCACTTATACCATGTTCTGACCGAAATCGGAAACATGTTTTCGTTGCTAAAACTGGTTTTCGACCTAAAACTTGTGTTTTCGTCCATATAAAATCTGTTAAACGAAAACCAGTTTTCGTTGAAAACTACTTGAAAACTCACTTTCCACTCATTCCAATCGGTGTCTTCACTAGTTTTTTTCGATTATTTATCGAGGTGGAAGTCATATTTTATCATCTTTAATACGCCATTTCGGATTTATTGTTAATTGCCTGGCCAAAGCAAAATAAGAATGAAAGTTAAAGGTTGTAAATGAAAAGAAAATGAAGGAAAAATGTTTTGGTTGTCGGTCAGAACATGGTATTAAATGCAAACACTTGGAAATTGAGTTTTGGTTTCACAAATTTGATTTTAAGTACATAGATTGAAAATACATCAACAGGCCATTCACTTTTCCTTAAAAGCACCAAGTAAATGCAGGCAACATGTAAACACAATACAGCTGATATGCACTTTGACACTTTATCCATTTTTACTCGGAGAAAATTTCGGGCTGTTTCGGGCAGGAAGAAGAATATACTTACGATCGAATACGCTCGAATTTTTGCTCTCTACTACCCATTTTGTTGAGTACAGGCATGATTTCTGGGCTATTTTGGGCACACGCGGGATCTCGCATTGCGTACGGGAAAGAAACTACTAAAATATAATTAATCGATTATCGATTCACAACAACAAAGTCATCAGCAGATTTTTGCGAAAAGTTACCTTGCCATACTTATTTACTACTTAACAAGAATTTTAGCAAAATGTTGCTGATTTTAGTTTAATAAATCATTTATTTCAAAGAAATTTTTATTTATTGTTTTTGTAAATTTCTGGAAACCGATTGGAACCTGTGANATGAATTTATAACAATAGATAATAATAAATGCATGGACCGAAAATTTAGATTTCTGGTTGGATTTTGTTACTGATAAAAACATGAAAACTATTGATGAAAAAGGTACTGACACTGAAAAAAATTAGAAATAAAGCTTACGTCAATCGACAATTTCCCAGTTTTTTATGTAATGAATCTATGGTTGTATGTAGTTTATGGACTGAAATGTAATATTTATTTTTATTTTGTTATTACTTAATATGTACTTATGCACATAAATGAAATATGCACTTTTGAAAAAATACCTGCACATTTTTGTTCAAATGAGAAAAAAGGGACTATTCAATTAATTAAAACATTAAAAAGTTCTAAAATAAGCTTCCCTCCCATTGAGCGGACACCTCTCTTGGGCGCAAAAAAAATTACTGACGGTGAGTGCCCGCCCAAGGGAGGTTTCACTGTAATACTCTGTTAACATAACATTCTGTATTATTAAAAGAAGTAACAGCTATGCAAAACCTGTGCGATCAATAGCACCAACGCTTATCGTATAGACAGAGATGCACAACACTCACGCTCTTCTGTTACGAGTTTTGTACGAAAAACAAAAAAAAAACAACAAAAAATAAACGAAAACAAAAGAAACATTTAAATCGATAGTGCTGGGTGCTTTGTTCCAATTTTCGTACGGTAGCTACGCTTGCTCCTGGCTGCTAACGCGTAACAGATCGGTCGTTTGCATAGTTTTTGTTTCTTTTTTAACATCTGTTAATAGACTCTCTTGTACTTTTGGGCATACCCAACCAGTTACGATATAACGTTGTTACATCATACAATTAAGCATTTATTNTTTTTTTTCTAATTCCGTCACATTTTGTGTTTTTCGCAAAAAGTAAATAAATAATGTAAATCTGGATTAATTTTCTAACTTTCCTTATGAGTAATGCGTGAGGATATGGATAGATAATTGCTTTTGGGACTCTACCGAAATATTGTGCGAAGGAGAGTCAACGAAGTAAACCACGATCGGCAGCTCAATAGTTTTGGTTCTCCTGGGTATCTCATCAGACAATGTATATTAGTGTAGCTGGTACCTAGGATGTACTTTTGTGCTAACCCCGTAATAAATATTTTTTTTGTCTCGTAATAGGGAGTCTAAAAAACTTATTTGTGTAAACAGTCTGATAGCTGAAGGGTCAAGAACCCCCCCAACCGTCTGTCAGCTAGCATTCAAAGGCTCCCACTCGGCTCTTCAGGTATTTGTGAGGTTTTCTTGTGAAGTTTTCCATGAAAACAAGGATTGTACTTTTGGTTTATTACATAAATTGGCGCCCAACGTGGGGCTGAATGATAAGAAGATTCCGGTATCAGCCTCTTAATGATTTTGTTTTAAAGTAGTTTATTAAATATTTGAAATGATAACCAGATTTGGCAGGTAGAGGTTCAATAAATTCTGGATCATATGCGGACTTCGACTACTTGAAGTTTTCGAGTAGCTTCGACCTGTATGCTCTCCAGTTTTTTTTTGAACTTCGTTGCATGCAATTTTTCGTACAAATTGTCTTTTAACTTCTTCTTCTTCGAGAGTAGATTGGCAACGTTACCTGGTATTTTCTGGAAT
>NW_016190502.1:2629-3744 GCF_001687245.7 Rhagoletis zephyria | reverse complement strand
ACTTTTTCTTCCCAAAACAAACCTGCACACCTAGCAAATAGAAAACACCCTTTTAAACCTCAAACACAAAAGATTAGGCAAATTAACATTTATTGATGTGTGTTAAGTGTTAAGTGTGTGTTCTGATGAATGTGTGTTTGTGTTTGTGTTTGTGAATGTAATCAGTTTTTTAGTCATCTCACTTATTTTCTATTGCTTTTTAAATTCTGATTAATTTTAGTTTTGTGGTTTAAAACGTTATTTTTTTGAGCAGTTGGTAAGTGGTTTTTAATTCAGTTTAATTTTTCGCTCTGATTTTTCTNTAGCTTGGAAAAATTGATTTTTATACTACAAAACAAATAAAAAACTATTCTAAAAAACCAAGAAAGCTAACAAAAATCTCAATTGTCTAAACAGTTGATGTGCGGATTGCTCAGCACCGAGTGCTCGAAACAATAGCACAATGTGCAGTGAGCACACCGAATGTCAGCCTTTGAAGAACAACCACTTGTCGAGCACAAGTCAAAGCGATAAATGTCAAAACAATACTCCGTTGGAGTTTCGAATGAAGCTGGCCGGTTATCGACATAACCACATCGATAGAACGCATATCGAATCAAATCGCGAAACCTTGGTGCACCGAACTGAAAATGGACAAAAGCATGCAGACCAAGCATGTTGTCACGTTGAAACACCTTGTTCTCCAAAACAAGAGAATGCACAATGTGCTTGACAAAGTTCTTGTACGGCCGAAAGAAGAACACGTCTAGTGGCTGTATCAAACCGGTGCACCCCGCCGGAATTAACATCTTGATTAATTTAATCGAAGTGTGTTTCTCACACACTGACCGCCACAAGTCGTCATCAGAATTGCTGGACCAACTGTNCCATTCCATCGAGAAAATTGAACAAATCTCTTTTGCTCATCATAGCAGTACGGCCAGCAAACGCCCGCAAGTTTGATGGAATGGCAGGAACTCTAACCTGCGGAAACGACCCAGTTGCTTCTTGGCACAGCAGATAGAGACGTCGACAAAGACCTCCATCTGCATCCACAAAAGGCATAATCATCAGAGAATGCGTAGTTGCACTCTTTGAACCGATACTTACAAATACCTGTTTTACTCCTTTAGTAT
>NW_016190502.1:0-2573 GCF_001687245.7 Rhagoletis zephyria | reverse complement strand
GTGTGAAAGGAGTGTAACTCTTTCTTGAAAGAACTTTGATCCGCATTAACCACCTGCTGAAGACTCAAATTATTCTCTTCAATCACTTTTCGCACCTCTCTCACAAATTTCTCACTTTTTTCTCTCAAAACTGCTTCTGAACGGTCAAAGTCTTTAGAAACCTTGTGGGTGATGGCTCTCGAGACAAGGTTGTACTTCTTCTTAAAGTTGAGCAGCCATCCAACTGAAGCTCTGAAAGAAAACGCCGAATCCAAGTCGTTCTTCACCTCCATGGCCCACTTTCGCACCATTAAATCACTCACTGCTCCATGCTCAGCCCTCCTCTCCTTGAATCTCTCAAAAACCAACTCGTTGATGCGGCGAAATGTGCAAACCTTACCTGTAATTTGCCTTTTTGCCCATTCTCTCAAATACTTTACCGGATCATTACTTTTACCACCAACAAATCTGTACTTAGAAAGCACAGTCGACATTTTTCGCTTGTCAGTTTTGTCCAGCATTTCTTCTGTCACACTTACCTCTGATGGCAAAACTGATTGGCGGGTCCAAAATCCAAAAGCTTCAAGCCACTTTTCTTCTTCAACCGATTCAATGCGGCCCACATCTCTCTCACACAACTGCTCACTTTCAGAAAACACTTCACTTACATCGTCTATGTCCATTTCTTCTTCAGACTCGCTGTCACCTTCGTTGGTCTCATTTACATTCTCAACATCTCTCATTCTGCACTCCGTACCGCTACTCTCTCCAAAATCAATTGTTTCTTCTTCTTCTTCTTCTTCAAAGTCGTCGATTTCATCAACGCTCATCTTCATGTAAAACGTGTTATCAAATAAAAGGTTAGTAATGTGATCGCCCATTCGGCGATCAGCAGTTGAGAACTTGTGAGTATCACCTTCACCTAGAATCTGATTGACGGTGCTCAAGCTAACAGAATGTGTCTTACAGAGGTAAGCCACCACCTCAGTTACATTAAACTTTGAACCCATTTTTAACTAATAGATAGAAAATCAAATCGAAAAATCAAACTGAATTAAAACTATTTACCAACTGCTCAGAAAAATAACGTTTTAAGCAACAAAACTAAAATTAATCAGAATTTAACAAGCCGACAAAAATAAGTGAGATGACTTTTAGTACGCTGTATAGTGTAAAATTGTTTGTGTAATTGTGAAAGTGTGTTTAGTGAAATGAGTGTTAAAGATTGGATTTGCCTGTTTGTTAATTAGTTATTTATAAAATACAGAAATTAATTGGAAATTTGCTAGTTTGTAAGATTTTTAAATTTTTAAAGTTTTTTTTGTGTATTTAAACTAACCCTAACTGTGTTTTGCAATGAATTAGTTTTAGTTTGTTCCAAAAACTAATAAAAATTTGTTGTGTGTAAGAGTGCTAGAGGCGTAAATTGCCAAAAAGTCTTTGTTGCTACAAATTAGTTTTTACAAGTTGGTGGTTAATAGGTTTGATGCTAGCCTAGCGACAGTGATTTTTTTGTGAATTAAGACAACAAAAAGCTATAAAGTTGATGTTTTTTTAGTGGTTTCAGGTGATTTGTTGTTAAACTGCGAGATTGAGAAAAGTGTAAAAGTCTTTGGTTTTGCTAAAAGTTAGATTTTTAGTTTTGATTTATCAAATGCTATTGATTTTTTGTCCACTGAAAATGGATTCTTGAACTATCAAGAGATGTTGTTTTGTAGCGTTTTGGGTTTTAGGGTTTGTTAAACTGAAGGTTGTTCAATTTTAAACGGCTTTGTTTGTTTGTTTGTTTTGTTAGAGTTAGGATTCTATTCAGGTTTGCGATGTTTTGGCTAACTTTAAGATTTTTGGTTATTGAATATCTTTAGAATGATTTTTTTGTGTTTAGCTAGTTAAGTAAGGTTCTGAAACTTTTAGTTTAGTTTAGATTTAGAGAATTCTGAAATTTTAAATTGAAAAACTAAATAAATAAAACAACTTAAAACAAAAATTCAAAAACGCAAAACAATTTTTTTAAAAGATAAGATAACAAGCTATTAATACTAAAGTTCAAAATATTTAACTTACCGAAAACTCCAGAAGTTGATACCGTGCTACTGCAGTAGTGTGTGGCTTGCGATGACTTAAAGTTCAAACCAATTTAAAGATTTTTTGTTTTTGAATTTGCTGATAACAGCACACAACGTAACAAAAAGAGCAAAACAGCGTGACAAAGCAGATGCTTTTTTGCAGAGCATGCAAAAACACGCGATGAATCGATAGTTTGATAAAAAACGATAGTTTTTGATAAACTTTTTTATTTTTGAAATGTTTTAACCATTTAATTGTAGCGATGGAAGTTTTTTACTAATAATAAAAAAACATTTTTTATTGTGCATGGATTTTTCAAACAATTAAAAAGTGTTTTTTTAAATACTTNTTTAAATACTTAATGAACCTTTATTTTTAGCAAAAAATTAAAAAGATGCAAAAATAGTTATTTGAAAAATACTTGTTTGGTTATTAAGGTAATGTCAAAACAATAAGATCAAATAAGTTTTAAACTGCAAGGGAAGGGGTGTTCCCCTTTGGTTAGGTGTGCTGGTCTGTTTGCTCGC